>NC_060138.1:34878289-35005789 GCF_021461385.2 Schistocerca piceifrons | reverse complement strand
CAGCCAGCTCGTTTATGACAGAACTAACATATTCTGTGCCACTGTCAGGGTGTAAAATACAAGGAGCACCAAATGTCAAAAATATCTGCTAAATGATGTGCCATTTCCTCTGCCCTCTTGCTTTGCAGTGCACGTAACAAAACAAATTTTGTCATGTGGTCCTGATACACCATTATATACTTAAATCCGCGATCTTCTTGAGTCTCCATGTCGATCAGATCAACTTGGCAACGACTCTTCATTTCTGAATGAAGTTTCGACATGTGCCCCATTTTCTTAATGCTCCTTTTGGGCTGACAAGTTTCACACAGATAAATGTGTATCGTGTCCACTGTTATGTTTGCGTACTTTCTTGAAGTTTCAACGTTTAATCTGTCTCCACCTCCATGACCGACGGCCTGATGAGCTGCTTCAATAATGTCGAAAATTTCTTCAACACGTAATGTAGTACTCCGCAGGCTCTTTTCTTGTCACTGACTTGCTGGTCCCACAAATATTAATAACCTTGAATCGACGTAATCTTCTGTACTGCTTCTGTGTCTTTTTCTTATCTGATTGTGCTTCTTCAATATCGTCCACTAATTTATCGTAAGATTCTTTTGTCGTAACATTGTAGTGCCGTGTTCTTGAATTTGTAACATCCTTCTCACAAATCCTCCTTTCCATCGACTTTCTTCATTTAAATGTGCCATGATAAATACGTACAAACTGATCTGTACGTGCTTAACCCCTCTACGGTGTTGTTTGTTGTGGCGAAAAGCGCCCAGTGGTGGGCTATTGTCGGTCGCTGCAGCGTTGCTCGGCGGGGCGGTTTTGGCGCCTGGAACTGTTCGTGTCGGCGCCTTCTTGTTTTCACTATATGGAATGTGTTTGGATGTATGATCAAAATTCCAATAAATATTACGTTGCACAATACAAAAAAGCTATTTTTATTGCAATCAACACGTAGTTGCTCTTAATTTTAATATTTGCCCCTAAATAAATTTACTGAAAACTAGTTCTGTCTAGTTTAGTTAGGAAGCGTTCTTACTAGTTGAAACTAGTTGATACTAATAGCCTTAGTTACAACTAAAATTTACTGCTGGTCAAAAGCGAAATCCAGTTACAACAAGAATGAGATTTTCACTCTGCAGCGGAATGTGCGCTGATATGAAACTTCCTGGCAGATTAAAACTGTGTGCCGGAACGAGACTCGAACTCGGGACCTTTGCCTTTCGCAGGCAAGTGCTCTACCAACTGAGTCACCCAAGCACGACTCACGCCCCGTCCTCACGTCTCCTACCTTCCAAACTTAACGAAGCTCTTCTGCAAATCTTGCAGGAGAGCTTTTGTAAAGTTTGGAAGGTAGGAGACTAGGTACTGGCAGAAGTAAAGCTGTGAGGACGGAGCGTGAGTCGTGCTTGGGTAGCTCAGTTGGTAGAGCACTTGGCCGCGAAAGGCAATGGTCCCGAGTTCGAGTCTCGGTCCGGCACAGTTTTAATCTGCCAGGGAGTTTCAGTTAAAACTGGTTTTAACTAGGCAAAACACGTTTTGATGAAGTGGCTCAGTAAAAACTAGTTTTAACTAATAAGAACGGGTTCTAACTAAAAACGGGTTTCGACTGGAAAAGATATCTTGTGGATTAGTGAAGTTCAGTGGCAGGAGGAACACGACATCTGGTCACGTGAATACAGCGTGGTGGTGGTGGTTGTTGTGGTCTTCAGTCCTGAGACTGGTTTGATGCAGCTCTCCATGCTACTCTACCCTGTGCAAGCTTCTTCACCTCCCAGTACCTACTTCAACCTACATCCTTCTGAATCTGCTTAGTGTATTCATCTCTTGGTCTCCCTCTACGATTTTTACCCACCACGCTGCCCTCCAATACTAAATTGGTGACCCCTCGATGTCTCAGGACATGTCCTACCAACCGATCCCTTCTTCTAATCAAGTTGTCCCACAAGCTCCTCTTCTCCCCAATTCCACTAAATACCTCCTCATTAGTTATGTGATCTACCCATCTAATCTTCAGCATTCTTCTGTAGCACCACATTTCGAAAGCTTCTATTCTCTTGTTGTCCAAACTATTTATCGTCCACGTTACACTTCCATACATGGCTACACTCCATACAAATACTTTGAGAAACGACTTCCTGACACTTAAATCTATACTCGATGTTAACAAATTTCTCTTCTTCAGAAACTCTTTCCTTGCCATTGCCAGTCTACATTTTATTTCCCCTCTACTTCGACCATCATCAGCTATTTTGCTCCCCAAATAGCAAAACTCCTTTGCTACTTTAAGTGTCTCATTTCCTAAACTAATTCCCTCAGCATCACCTGAATTAATTTGACTACATTCCATTAGCCTCGTTTTGCTTTTGTTGATGTACATCCTATACCCTCCTTTCAAGACACTGTCCATTCCATTCAACTGCTCTTCCAAGTCCTTTGCTGTCTGACAGAATTACAATGTCATCGGCGAACCTCAAAGTTTTTGTTTCTTCTCCATGGATTTTAATACCTACTCCGAACTTTTGTCTCCTTTATTGCTTGCTCAATATACAGACTGAATAACATCAGGGATAGGCTACAACCCTGTCTCACTCCTTTCCCAACCACTGCTTCCCTTTCATGCCCCTCAACTCTTAAAACTGCCATCTGCTTTCTATACAAATTGTAAATAGCCTTTCGCTCCCTGTATTTTACCCCTGCCACCTTCAGAATTTGAAAGAGTATTCCAATCAACATTGTCAAAAGCTTTCTCTAAGTCTACAAAAGCTAGAAACGTAGGTTTGTCTTTCCTTAATCTTTCTTCTAAGATAAGTCGTAGGGTCAGTATTCAATCACGTGTTCCAACATTTCTACGGAATCCAAACTGATCTTCCCCGAGGTCGGCTTCTACCAGTTTTTCCATTCGTCTGTAAAGAATTCGTGTTAGTATTTTGCAGCTGTGACTTATTAAACTGATAGTTCGGTAATTTTCACATCTGTCAACACCTGCTTTCTTTGGGATTGGAAATATTATATTCTTCTTGAAGTCTGAGGGTATTTCGCCTGTCTCATACATCGTGCTCAGCAGTTGGTAGAGTTTTGTCAGGACTGGCTCTCCCAAGGCTGTCAGTAGTTCTAATGGAATGTTGTCTACTCCGATGGCCTTGTTTCGACTCAGGTCTTTCAGTGCTCTGTCAAACTCTTCACGCTGTATCATATCTCCCATTTCATCTTCATCTACATCCTCTTCCATTTCCATAATATTGTCCTCAAGTACATCGCCCTTGTATAGACCCTCTATATACTCCTTCCACCTATCTGCTTTCCCTTCTTTGCTTAGAACTGGGTTTCCATCAAAGCTCTTGATATTCATGCAAGTGGTTCTCCTTTCTACAAAGGTCTCTTATTTTCCGGTAGGCAGTATCTGTCTTACCCCTAGTGAGATAAGCCTCTACATCCTTACATTTGTCCTCTAGCCATCCCTGCTTAGCCATTTTGCACTTCCTGTTGATCTCATTTTTGATACGTTTGTATTCCTTTTTGCCTGCTTCATTTACTGCGTTTTTATAATTTCTCCTTTCATCAATTAAATTCAATATTTATTCCGTTAGCCAAGGATTTCTACTAGCCTTCGTCTCTTTACCTACTTGATCCTCTGCTGCCTTCACTACTTCATCCCTCGGAGCTACCCATTCTTCTTATACTCCAGGGTTCTTCCATGTATACCACCTTCTTTCATGATTCTTGAACCAAGTGTTAGCTATGATTGAGTTATGGTCTGCACAAAATTCTACCAGGCGGCTTCCTCTTTCATTTCTCTCCCCCAACCCATATTGACCTGTTTCCTTCTCTCCCTTTTCTTACTCTCGAATTCCAGTCACCCATGACTATTAAATTTTCGTCTCCTGTCACTACCTGAGTAATTTCTTTTATCTCATCATACATTTCATCAATTTCTTCATCATCTGCAGAGCTAGTTGGCATATAAACTTGTACTACTGTAGTAGGCGTGGGCTTCGTGTCTATCTTGGCCATAATAATGCCTTCACTATGCTGTTTGTAGTAGCTTACCCGTACGCCTATTTTTTTTATTTATTATTAAACCTACTCTTGCATTACCCCTATTTGATTTTGTATTTATAAACCTGAGTTCACCTTACCAAAAGTCTTGTTCCTCCTGCCACCGAACTTCACTAATTCCCACTATATCTAATCTTAACCAATCCATTTCCCGTTTTAGATTTTCTTACCTACCTGACCGATTAAGTGATCTGACATTCCACGCTCCGATCCGTAGAACACCAGTTTTCTTTCTCCTGATAACGACGTCCTCCTCAGTAGTCCCGGCCAGGAGATCCGAATGGGGGCCAATTTGACCTCCGGAATATTTTACCCAAGGGGATGCCATCATTTAATCATACAGTAAAGCTGCATGCCCTCGGGAAAAATTACGGCTGTCGCTTCCCCTAGCTTTCAGCCGTTCGCAGTACCAGAACAGCAAGGCCATTTTGGTTAGTGTTACAAGGCCAGATCAGTCAATCATCCAGACTGTTGCCCCTGCAACTACTGAAAAGGCTGCTGCCCCTCTCCAGGAACCACATGTTTGTCTGGCCTCTCAACAGATACCCCTCCGCTGTGGTTGCACCTACGGTACGGCTATCTGTATCGTTGAGGCACGCAAGCCTCCCCACCAACGACAAGGTCCATGGTTCATGGGGGGAGGAATACATGGTTATAAATACAAAATCAAATCGGGGTAATGCAGTAGGTTTAATAATGAATAAAAAAAATAGGAACGCGGATAAGCTACTACGAAGAGCAGAGTGAACCTATTATTGTAGCCGAGATGAACATAAAGCCCACACCTACCGCATTACAAGTTTATATGCCAACTACCACTGTAGATGATTAAGAGCCTGAAGAAATGTATAATGCGATAAAAGCAATTATTCAACTAGTCAAGGGAGACGAAAATTTAATGGTCATTTGGGAAAGGAATTCGTTAGTAGGAAAAGGAAGGAAAAAGCAGTCGGTGAATGTGGATTGGGGGTCAGGAATGAAAGGGGAAGCCGCCTGGCAGAATTTTACACAAAGCATAACTTGATCATAGCTAACACTT
Organism: Schistocerca piceifrons; assembly: GCF_021461385.2. Classification (NCBI taxonomy): domain Eukaryota; kingdom Metazoa; phylum Arthropoda; class Insecta; order Orthoptera; family Acrididae; genus Schistocerca; species Schistocerca piceifrons. Next base: position 35,000,700 of record NC_060138.1, on the reverse strand, counting down.
GGTTCAAGAATCATGAAAGAAGGTGGTATACACGGAAGAGGCCTGGAGACACTGAAAGATTTCATATAGATTATAAAATGGTACGACAGTGATTCTGGAACAAGATTTTAAATTTTAAGACAATTCCAGGGGCAGATGTGGTCTATGACCACAATATATTGGCTTTGAACTGTAGATTAAAATTGAAGAAACTGCAAGAAGGTAGGAATTTACGGAGATGGAACCAGCATAAACTGAACGAGACAGAGGTTATAGAGAGTTTCAGAGAGAGTATTAGTGAGCGATTGACAAGAACAGGGAAAAGAAATACAGTGGAAGAAGAATGAGTAGCTTTGAAAGAAGGAATAGTGAAGGCACCAGGTGATTAAGTAGGTAAAAATACGAGGGCTAGTAGAAATTCTTGGATAACAAAAGATATTGAATTTAATTGACGATAGGATAAAATACAAAAATGCAGTAAATGAAGCAGGCAAAAAGGAATACAAACGTCTCAAAAGTGAGATCGACAGGAAGTGCAAAATGGCTAAGCAAGGATGGCTAGACGACAAATGTAAGAAGCATGTAGAAGCATGCATCACTACGAGTAAGATAGATACTGCCAACTGGAAAATTAAGGAGACTTTTTAGGAAAGAGAACCACCTGTATGATTATCATGATTCCTGAGATGGAAAACCCATCCTAAGCAAAGAAGGGAGAACATACACGAGGAAGGAGTATATAGAGGGTCTTCAAAGGGGCGGTGTACTTGATGACAGTATTATGGAAACAAAAGAGGACGTAGATGAAGATGAAATGAGAGATATGATACTGCGTGAAGAATTTGACACAGCACTAAAAGACCTAAATCGAAACAAGGCCCCTTGGGGAGGACCAGCCATGATAAGAACTCATCTAGAAGGGTTGGAACTTGAATAGTGGCAACTATTTATTTACAGCTCGTAGAAAATTGAAGTATGTATTTAAGTTTCACTGACCTTGAAAGTAGCCACCAGCATTGTGTATAACCCGTTGTCAGCGATGTGGAAATCGTAGGATACTCTTAGCAGTGCCAGTTGGGTTGACAGAGCGGAGCGGTCTATTGCTGGACGAATTTGTAGCATTTCTGAAGCGAAGGCCATGAAGTGTTTCCTTCAATTTAGAAATCGAATTGAACTCACAAGGGCTTAAATTAGGGGAGTGCAGTAGGTGGTATAGCACTTAGCAGCCCCATCAGTCAAACAAATCAGTAACATCTTGCACTGTACATGCTTGAGCATTGTCCTGCAGGCAGAAAGTGTCATCGCTTCTGTCACTATGCTGTTCAATTTGGAACACAACCTACAACCAGCTTAGAGACAGAAGCGATGACACTTTCTGCCTGCAGGACAATGCTCAAGCATGTACAGTGCAAGATGTTACTGATTTGTTTGACTGATGGGGCTGCTAAGTGCTATACCACCTACTGCACTCCCCTGATTTAAGCCCTTGTGAGTTCAACTCGATTTCTAAATTGAAGGAAACACTTCACGGCATTCGCTTCAGAACTGCTACAAATTCGTTCAGCAACAGACCGCGCCGCTCGAACTGTCAACACAACTGGCACTGCTAAGACTATCCTAAGACTTCCACATCGCTGGCAACGGGTTATACACAATCCTGGTGACTACTATCAAGGTCAGTTAAACTTTGAAACACGTATCTATTTTGTACGAACTACAAATAACTATTTGCCTCTATTAAAGTTGAGTGTGTGCTTTAGTTTTCTTAGGTCTGTCCACATTCGTTCCTTTTAATGTGTGTCAGGGCACTGATGACCTCGATGTTGAGCGCCCATAAGCCGCAACACACCACCACACCACCACTATTAAAGTTCCAACCCTCGTATTTAGTGAGCAAGATGTAAGGGACAGGCGAAATACCCTCAGACTCCAAGAAGAATGTAATAATTTCAATCACAAAGAAAGCAGGTTTTGACAGGTGTGAAAATTACCAATCTATCAGTTTAATAAGTCACAGTTGCAAAATAGTAACACGAATTCTTCACAGACGAATGGAAAAACTGGTAGAGGCCGACCTCGGGGTGCATCAGTTTGGATTCTGTAGAAATGTTAGAACACGTGGGGCAATACTGACCCTACGACTTCTCTTAGAACAAAGTTTACGGAAAGGGTAACCTACGTTTCTAGCATTTGTAGACTTAGAGAAAGCTTTTAACAATATTGACTGGAACACTCTCTTTCAAATTCTGAAGGTGTTACCGGTTAACAACTTTTTACTCGAGTACCATTGCAGGAATCGTTGTTGCTCATTAGCGAGAAGCTGGATGGGGAACTTTCAGACTTATTCCAACATGTGCTCACCTCGACTTACTTTTTATTTAATGGACAATACTTTGAACAGACTGACGGCGTCGCAATGGGTAGTCCCCTGTCACCCATTGCGGCTAATCTTTTCATGGAAGACTTCGAGGAGAGAGCCCTCCAGACGTCGGATTTGAAACCTACGTGTTTTTGGCGATATGTGGACGACACCTTTGTTATCTGGCCTCACGGCTTTGTATAGTTGAATGTTTTTCTTGAGCATCATAACTCGCTTCATCCCACATCAAGTTCACGATGGAGATGGAGAAAAACGGCGAACTTCCATTCCTGGACGTGTTGGTACGGAGAAAAGAAGATGGCACATTAGGTCACGCAGTGTACCGTAAACCAACGCACACGGACTTATACTTACAGGCCACCAGCTGTCACCATCCTTCGCAACGAAGTGGCGTACTGAGGACGTTGGTCCACAGAGCACGAGCCTTATCAGACTGACAGCTTATCCAATGAGCTACTCCATCTGCGTACCGCTTTCCAACAAAATAGATACTCCGAACGGGAAATTAGCCGTTCCTTACAACCGAAGCGGGTTACCCAACGTGAAGAAGTGGTACAAGGCGATGAACAAAGAGGAATGGTCATCTTGCCATACATCGGCGGGTCTCTTCAAAAATAGGAAGATTATTGAAGAGGCATAACGTTAAATGTGTTGTGGCGTAACAAGCTTGCTACGCCACACTGAGAAGGGAGCCGAAAGGCACGCGTACACACACGCCGACTGGCGTCAAGTCTGGAACAGGATACGTTATGACTGCTATAAAGAAAATACGTAGCTTTGGAATATACTTAACTTCATTCTTTGTTGGTTTACACGTTCTTCTTGAGACATTTATACGATAACTCTCAAACTAGGTAAGGCTAATGGCGCCTTGCTAGGTCGTAGCCATGGACTTAGCAGAAGGCTATTCTAACTATCTCTCGGCAAATGAGAGGAAGGCTTCGTCCGTATTGTCGCTAGCAATGTCGTCCGTACAACTGGGCCGAGTGCTTGTCCGTATCTCGAGACCTGCCTTGTGGTGGCGCTCGGTCTGCGATCACACAGTGGCGACACGCGGGTCCGACATGTACTAAATGGACCGCGGCCGATTAAGCTACCATCTAGCAAGTGTGGTGTCTGGCGGTGACACCACAAAATGTGTCTTTCGTCCGCCGGCAAAACTCAGAGCTCTCTTGCGCTCATATAAGGACAGCCTTGGCCTAAGAAGACCCGGTGTTTACGAGATTCCTTGTAGATGCGGCATGCCGTACATCGGACAAACTTGTCGCACTGTAGAAGATAGATGTAAACACCGACGCTACATTCGTCTAGAGCAACCAGGAAAGTCTGCAGTGGCCGAGCATTGTCTCAGTACAGTCCATTCTATGAATTATCTACATACAAAAATTCTCGCATCGACGAGTTCGTACTGGGACAGTGTTATTAAGGAAGCAGTGGAAATACGTAGCTCGACAAATCTTGTAAACAGAAACACAGGCTTTCAGCTTAGTACAGCTTGGGATCCAGCACTGGCCATATTGAAGTCGCTTCGAGCAGAGAGGAGTACTATTGGTCATAAGGCGAATGACGATTCACCACCAACATAATTTTTTCTGTTGACAACGGGAGGATAATCAAGGCGCCTACGTGGACGCGCATTTTTGCTTGCGGCTTCCGACAGAGGTCGCTGGGGCGGCCGATGGCAGCGCAGAGTAGCGGCGGCAGCCTCCGCGCCTGCGTCAAAGTCTTTGGTTCTTCATCCTGTAGGTGGCGTTGCTGTCCTTCCAGCTATCGGTTGATATCGTCGCTATTGGCCATCGAATTTGGCGCCTCCACGCCTGCGCACTTCCTGCCCAATACTGGCATAAATAGGGAGCTCTGGTCCTGCCTTAGAAGCGTGCTCGTCGCACCTGAAGATGTCGGTCAGTTGCGCTGACGAAATGTTGTGGAGTTTTCACTATGACATCCGACGTCTCGCCTGAGAACCATATATACAACATGTCCGTCGGGAAAGTCTGAAGCAACACAGGGTTATACCTGTCACCGATGTTATTGAATCTGTATATTCAGCAAGCGTAAAGGAAACAAAAGATAAATTTGAAGTAAGAATTAAAACCCATAGAGAAGAAACAAAAACTCTGAGATTTGCCAACGACATTGTAATTCTGTCAAGGACAGCAAAGGACTTGGAAGAGCAGCTGAACGGAATGGACAGTGCCTTGAAAAAGAGGATATAAGATGAACTTCAACAGAAGTAAAAAGAGGATACTGGAATGTAGTCTAATTAAATCACGTGATGCTGAGAGAATTAGATTAGGAAATGAGAAAGCAGTAGATGAGTTTTGCTATTTGGGGGGCAAAATAACTGATGATGGTCGAGGTAGAGAGGATGAAAATTTAGACTGGCTTTGGCAAGGAAAGCGTTTCTGAAGAAGGGACATTTGTTAACATCGGGTATAGATTTAAGTGTCAGGAAGTCGTTTCTGAAAGTATCTGTATAGAGTGTAGCCATGTATGCAAGTGAAACATGGACGATAAACAGTTTAGACAAGAAGAGAATAGAACCTTTCGAAATGTGATGCTACAGAAGAATGCTGAAGATTAGATGGGTAGATCAAATAACTAATGAGGAGGTATTAAATAGAATTAGGGAGAATAAAAATTTGTGGCACACCTTGACTAGAACAAGGGATTGGTTGGTAGGACATGTTCTGAGGCATCAAGGTATCGCCAGTTTAGTAATGGAGGGAAGCGTGGAGCAAAAAATCGTAGAGGGAGACCAAGAGATGAATACGCTTAACGGACTCAGAAGGATGGAGGTTGAAGTTATTCGGAGATGATGAGGCTTGCACAGGATAGAGTAGCACGGAGAGCTGCATCGAAACAGCCTCTGAACTGAAGACCACAACGACAGCAACCACAGTAACACTCATACAGGATTCAGAAGTTGCATCATCTGAAACCTCACGATCCACAGCAACGTTCTGAATGTTTTCTTGGGTTTCTGGCACAGATCGAAGTTGATATGACATGTGGCCAGACAATATTCAGTGGAATGACGAAGCACATTTTACTTTACAGGGAGCAATGAATAAACAGAACTGCTGAATTTGGGGCAATGTTAAAACGTGTGTTGTGTACGTAGAGCCGCTGCACTCGTCGTATGTGACTGGATGGTGTCGTTTCTTGACCCGTTCTTCGTTTCAAGAGAGTACACCAAGAGGGCCTGTCCGGTGTACTATGGAGTCTGCACGTTATCGAAACCTGCTGGTAGACAGAGCATGTCATTCCTGCTGTGGAAGAGCGCATCCATGTGGAAACCACTGTTTTCATGCAAGATGGAATAACCTCATGTCGCTCGCCCAGTGAAAGACCTGCTTAATGCAACATTGCAATAACGTGTTATTTTCACAGGTTTTCCAGATACATGGCCTGCAAGATCACCTGATCTGAATCCGTATGACTTTCTGCTCTGGGGGTTATCCAAAAGAACGCCCTTACGAGTTGAAAATAGGGTTTCTACATAATAAGGAGGCCATTACACAGGAACACATGGCTTAGATTCCACCAGGACTGCTGCGAGCACCTGATGTTCAAGTTATATTATGGATGTAGCCTCTCTTCGTCCTCTCCAGTGCTCATATTGAACAAATTGTGTAAGCAGCAGTTAATAATAAGATCAACGTTATGGCTTCCTGACTTGTTTGACCTCGTCTGCCCACATTCCGTTCCTAATCCACTACACTTCTATTCGTATTTATTGCAGATTTGCACCTATGGGTAAAACTGGAATTAATGCCTTTCCGTTGTAAACCGGCTCCGCATTAACGCATTGGAATATCTATCAAATTCCACCGCCATATGACAATTACAGCCCACACTAGACGTCTGTGAGCAGCTGCACTTTAATTATACCCAAACAGTACCTGACAAGTTTAGTGCATTCATCTCAACAGTTCCTTATGTCCAATCCTTATCTGTCAAGAAAGTGGAGTACCGCGTCAGCCAGCTCCTCGCCACCATGTCGTGAATCGGCTATCAATTCAGCAATACGTTCTACTGCTAACCATAGTTATTTGATATAGCACCACAGCTTAACTAATCATTGTGCGCAATATGAAGACTGGGGTCAACAATAACAATGTAATATTTAGCTGCAAAAATTACTGTCACTATTTGTTCAACTACTCTTCCCCATGATCCTTATTAAATCCTCTTATGTAGTGAAAGCCAAGTATGGCGTTTTTTCCTTCCCAGAATCTTTCTTTTGTGACAGATGCCTGGCAAGAAATAATCCAAATTCAGCAATACGTTCCACGCCCATTAAGAAGCTGCCCTTCTGAACACTTTCACGTTCATCATCATCATCATCATCATCATCACGACGGAAAGGCAGAATTCGAGTGCAAAGTTCGTTAACAACAGTAGTAACTCCTTGTAACGTACGTTTTTATTTTAACGAATCAGTCTCTTTATTTTGTTTTATCCCATTCATAGCAATGTAGTTCCACATTTTTCAGATTTTTTAAAAAAAAAGAAAGAACGAAAAGTATCAACACCGTGAAACGTTCCTCGACAATGCTGGGCGGTCCATTTTCCAATTACGTATGGTGAAAATGTAGTGTGTTCATCTTTAGTGTGTTTCCTCCTGGTCTTCTACAATTTCACTTGGAGAGTGCGTTTATTGTCTACCTGAATTCTTTGAGGATTTTATAAAAACGTCGAGAAAATATCTTCAATGCTTACTTTCTTTTCCTTTTGCTGGAGATCAATACTGAGCCCCATTTAATCGTTTCTTCAGTGATTACCAAAATATTGTAAAGCAGCACCCATTAACCCTGCCACCCTGGGCAGTTGCCTAGTTTGCACCACCCACCTCATCCCCTAAACACGACCGTGACCATGTGCATTCGCAGGTTGACGGTTGCCAGGTGCATTAGAAGAAAGGAAGGGAGTGGTAACCCGAAAATGCGACATCATTCTGGAGCAGCAGCTCACGACCGGTGGATATTTTCTTTCAGTGATTAGCCCTCCATTCTTCAACGCACGACATATTCAGCAAGTTTTAAGCTTCACTGTTATCAGCAGGACAGTCATTCGTCTTCTAAGGAAAGCAGAACTGAGAGCAAGAAACACTGTTCTCTAAGAGACATTGTCTACTTGCTACAGAGAAGCCTGCGCAGCCTTTGCTCCTGTTAATAGCGACACAACCCTCCACTTTTGGAGACGAGTGGTTTTCACTGGCGAAAACTTTCCTTTATGGCATCGACGGGAAAAGTACTTCTTTACCAGCCAAAAGCTGCTAATTATGATCCAAAATATATACTATAAGACAGAAAAAGACGCATCACGAAGTGGTCATCGGAATAGGACAGAAATCGGCAGATGTGTCGTACAAGTACAGACAAACAAATGAGTACTGTTTCAGAAAACTTGGATAATATAATCCAGAGAAAGAGCTTCACGAACTGAGGAAGTCAGTAATGCGGTTGTCTACGTCTGGCCCTTATGCAAGCAGTTATTCGGCTTGCCACTGATTGACAGACTTTCTAGATGTCATCCTGAAGAACATCGTGTCAAATTCTGTCACACTGGCACGTTAGATCGTCAAAATCCCGAGCTGGTTGGAGGGCCCTGCGTGTAATGCTGTGAACGTTCTCTGCTGACGAGACATCTGACGACCTTGCTGGCCAATGTACGGTTCGGAAGGCGAGAAGACAGGCCGTAGAAACTCTCGCCCTATGAGGGCGGGCATTATCTTGCTGAAATGTAAACCCAGAGTGGCATGCCAGGAGGGGGAACAAAACAGAGCACACAGTGTGGTCGGCGCACCGCTGTGCCGTAAGGGTGTCACGGTTGACAACCGAAGGGGTTCTGCTATGAAGTGAAATGAAATGCCACCCAGACCACCACTTCTGGTAGGTAGGCTGTGTGGCGGGCGGCAGTCAAGTTGGTATCCCATCACTGTCCAGGGCGTCGCCAGACACGTCTTCGCTGTTCATTCGGGCCTGGAATCTCATTGACCGGAGTAGAATTGTCTTCAGTGAGGAGTCCCAATTCGAACTAAGTCCCGATGGCCAGCGAGTACACATCTTGAGACCCTGGAGTGTAGTGGTATATCGACCTGTCTTCCACACTCCGTACAGTCTGACACAGTGATAGCCTGGGATGACATTTACTTTCGTAGCAGGAGCCCTTTCGTTGTCAGCTGTGACACCCTTACAGCACAATGGCACGTCGACTATACAGGGCTATTACAAATGATTGAAGCGATTTCATAAATTCACAGTAGCTCCATTCATTGGCATATGGTCACGACACACTACAGATACGTAGAAAAACTCAAAGTTTTGTTCGGCTGAAGCCGCACTTCAGGTTTCTGCCGCCAGAGCGCTCGAGAGCGCATTGAGACAAAATGGCGACAGGAGCCGAGAAAGCGTATGACGTGCTTGAAATGCACTCACATCAGTCAGTCATAACAGTGCAACGACACTTCAGGACGAAGTTCAACAAAGATCCACCAACTGCTAACTCCATTCGGCGATGGTATGCGCAGTTTAAAGCTTCTGGATGCCTCTGTAAGGGGAAATCAACGGGTCGGCCTGCAGTGAGCGAAGAAACGGTTGAACGCGTGCGGGCAAGTTTCACGCGTAGCCCGCGGAAGTCGACGAATAAAGCAAGCAGGGAGCTAAACGTACCACAGCCGACGGTTTGGAAAATCTTACGGACAAGGCTAAAGCAGAAGCCTTACCGTTTACAATTGCTACAAGCCCTGACACCCGATGACAAAGTCAAACGCTTTGAATTTTCGGCGCGGTTGCAACAGCTCATGGAAGAGGATGCGTTCAGTGCAAAACTTGTTTTCAGTGATGAAGCAACATTTTTTCTTAATGGTGAAGTGAACAGACAATGTGCGAATCTGGGCGGTATAGAATTCTCACGCATTCGTGCAGCAAATTCGCAATTCCCCAAAAGTTAACGTGTTTTGTGCAATCTCACGGTTTAATGTTTACGGCCCCTTTTTCTTCTGCGAAAAAAACGTTACAGGAGACGTGTATCTGGACATGTTGGAAAATTGGCTCATGCCACAACTGGAGACCGACAGCGCCGACTTCATCTTTCAACAGGATGGTGCTCCACCGCACTTCCATCATGATGTTCGGCATTTCTTAAACAGGAGATTGGAAAACCGATGGATCGGTCGTGGTGGAGATCATGATCAGCAATTCATGTCATGGTCTCCACGCTCTCCCGACTTAACCCCATGCGATTTCTTTCTGTGGGGTTATGTGAAAGATTCAGTGTTTAAACCTCCTCTACCAAGAAACGTGCCAGAACTGCGAGCTCGCATCAACGATGCTTTCGAGCTCATTGATGGGGACATGCTGCGCCGAGTGTGGGAGGAACTTGATTATCGGCTTGATGTCTGCCGAATCACTAAAGGGGCACATATCGAACATTTGTGAATGCCTAAAAAAACTGAGTTTTTGTATGTGTGTGCAAAGTATTGTGAAAATCTCAAATAATAAAGTTATTGTAGAGCTGTGAAATCGCTTCAATCATTTGTAATAACCCTGTATTCTATTCCCCTTTCTTCTGACCTTCGTGGCAAGCTATTCTGTACTTGCATTTCAGCAAAATGACCTGCATGCAGGTAGAGTCTCTGTTACTTGTATCGTGTTTTCCAAACCCTACCTGGGTCAGCAAGGTCACCAGATCTCTCCCCAGTGGTGGTGGTGGTGGTGGTGGTTGTTGGGATGTTTAAGGGGGACTAAACAGCGAAGGTCATCAGTCCCCCAGTCCAAAATCAGGCGAGCCGAAAATCTACGGAGCAGGTAAAAACCAAAGGGGGAGGAGACGCCCCCCAGGCGCTAAAAGAACACAAATGCAGCAACAAACACTACAGACAAGAACAGAACAGAGGAACACCAGACAGAAAGAAACAGAAGAAAGGAAGAGGGCCGGAGACTGGTTGACTGACCACGAGATCAAAAAAGGGAAAGAGGCAACCATCTCATGGCCTACCAGAACAGCAACAGACACAAGGACAAAAGACACAGAAAGGGAAAGGTGCAGGACTGCCCTAAATCGAACCATAAAACGCACTACCACGGATAAAATTTAAAACTTCATCAGCCATGGAGGCATCGTCGGATAAAACCAAAGCCAAAGTGCCCGGGAGATTAAAAGATTGCCGGAGTGTGAGCAGTCGAGGACACTCCAGCAAAATGTGGCCGACCATCAGCCGGGACCCACACCGACACAGGGGGGGATCCTCCTGACGAAACAGATGGCCATGCGTCAGCTACGTATGGCCGATGCACAGCCGACACAGGACCACCGAGTCCCTGCGAGAAGCCCGCAGGGAGGAACGCCACACAGCGGTCGTCTCCTTGACAGCCCGCAGTTTACTTGGGGCTGTCATGCCACGCCACTCAACAGCCCACATCCCAAGCACCTTACGGCGCAACACCAGCTGCTGGTCGCGAGCCGTAAGGCCGATCTCCAAAGCTGGGGCGTCGATCGCCCCTTTGGCCAGCCTGTCAACACGTTCGTTCCCTGGGATGCCAACGTGACCTGGCGTCCAAACAAAAACCACCGAACGATCAGAGTGGGTAATGGTGGAAACAGACTCCCGAATAGAGGACACCAGAGGAGAAGAGGGATAGCAGCGGTCGATGGCCTGGAGGCTGCTCAGGGAGTCACTGCAGATGACGATGGACGCACCTGAGCAGGAACGCATATGCTCAAGAGCGCGCAAGATGGCCACCAGCTCTGCAGTAAAAACACTACAGCCAGCTGGCAAGCAGCGCTGTTCAACATGGGCAGCGTGAGCAAAAGCTTAGGCAGTGCGACCATCAACCAGGGAACCATCAGTGTAGACAGGCTCACAGCCCGGAAATGAGGCGAGGAGCGCAAGAAAACGGCGACGGAGGGCCACAGGCGGAACCGAGTCCTTGGGTCCCTGTGCCAAGTCCAGACGGACGGACAGCCGGGACAAACACCAGGGAGGCGTAGGTGCACGGACCCGGAAGGGAGGCGGAAGAGGGAATAAACCCAATTCTGACAGCAGGGACTGAACACGGACAGCGACGGAAAGCCCAGACCTAGGTCGCCGTTTGGGCAGATGGAGGACCATGGCAGGGAAAAGCAGGCGACGATTGGGATGGCCTGGCGAGCAATGCACGTGGACAGCATAGTCGGCGAGCAGACGATGGCGGCGAATCCGCAGCGGGGGAACCCCGGCCACCACCAGTAGACTATCCACGGGGCTCGTACGAAAAGCGCCGAACCCCACAGTGGTGTATGGGGTCTAACAACTTCAACACTGAGAGTGATGCAGACCCATAGGCCAGGCTCCCATAATCAAGCCGAGACTGCACAAGGGCTCTGTACAATCGCAGCAGCGTGCAGCGATCCGCACCCCAAGACGTGTGGCTAAGGCAGTGGAGGGCGTTGAGGTGCCGCCAGCATTTTTGCTTCAGCTGAGTAATATGAGGAACCCATGTGAGCCGGGCATCAAACACGACTCCCAAGAAGCGGCAAGTGTCCACCACTTCAAGCAGGTGGCCGTCGAGGTAAAGTTCAGGATGAGGGTGGACCGTCTGATGCCTGCAGAAGTGCATAACTCGAGTCTTGGCTGCAGAGAACTGAAAACCGTGAGTCAGAGCCCATGATGCTGCCTTCCGAACGGCTACCTGCAGCCTGCGTTCGGCGACTCCCGTAGTCGTGGAGCTAAATGAGATGCAGAAGTCGTCGGCATACAAAGACGGAGACACCGACGACCCCACAGCTGCAGCCAGACCATTAATGGCCACTAGAAATAAGGACACACTCAACACCGAGCCCTGCGGGACCCCATTTTCCTGTGTATAAGAAGAACTAGAGGCGGCACCGACTTGCACCCGGAAAGAGCGGTGCAATAGGAAGGTTTGAAGGAAAGCCGGGAGCCGACCACGAAGACCCCACTCATACAACGTGGCGAGGATGTGATGCCTCCATGTGGTGTCATACGCCTTCCGCAGATCGAAAAATGCAGCGACGAGATGCTGACGTCGGGCAAAGGCCGTACGGACAGCAGATTCCAGCCGCACCAAATTGTCCACTGCAGACCGGCCCCGACGGAAGCCACCCTGGGATGGAGCGAGGAGACCACGCGACTCAAGGACCCAACACAATCGCCGCCCCACCATACGTTCGAGCAATTTGCACAAAACGTTGGTGAGGGTAATGGGACGATAGCTGTCCACCGCCAGTGGGTCCGCATCGGGCTTCAAGATGGGGACAATAACACCCTCTCGCCATTGCGACGGGAACACGCCTTCGCTCCAAATGCGGTTAAATACCGTGAGAATGTGTCTCTGGGAGTCCCGGGAGAGATGCTTCAGCATCTGCGCGTGGATGCAGTCCGGTCCTGGTGCTGTATCAGGGCAATCGGCGAGGGCAGCGAGGAATTCCCTCTCGCTGAAAGGAGCATTGTATTTTTCAGAACGACGCGTGTGAAATGAGAACTGCGTCCGCTCGGCTCCCTCCTTGAGAGAGCGAAAGGCGGGGGGATAAGATGCAGTCGCCGAGCTCGTCGCAAAGTGCGCGGCAAGGTGTTCAGCAATGGCGGCAGCGTCTGTGCAGACAGCGCCGTCCAAGGAGAGCCCAGGTACACCCATAGGGGTCTGGTATCCATAAATCCACCGGATCCGGGACCACACGAGCGAGGGGGAGACACGGGAGCCCAAGGAGGAGACATACCGCTCCCAGCACTCCTGCTTACGCCGTGCAATAAGACGGCGGGCCAAGGCACGGAGCCTCTTAAAGGCGATGAGGGTCTCGAGAGACGGGTGCCGCCTATGACGCTGGAGAGCCCGCCGACGGTCGCGAATAGCCTCAGCAATCTCCGGCGACCACCAGGGTACAGCCTTCCTCCGAGGGAGTCCAGAAGAGCGGAGGATGGCAGCCTCGGCCGCCGAAATGATGGATGTGGTTAAGACACGGATCACCCCGTCAATGTCACCTTGGGGGGAGACTCAATGGTTGCAGCAGAAGTAAAAGCCGGCCAGTCAGCCCTGTGGAGAGCCCAGCGGGGCAGGCGCCCAGAAGAATGACACTGGGGCAGTGACAAATAGATGGGAAAATGGTCACTACCACAGAGGTCACGATGCACTCGCCAGTGGAGGGATGGGACAAGGCCGGGGCTGCAAAGAGAGAGATCGATGGCCGAGAAAGAGCCATGGGCCACACTGAAATGCGTGGCAGCACCGGTATTCAAGAGACTAAGGTCGAGCTGAGCAAACACATGCTCCACGGCCCGACCACGGTCATCGGAGACAGTCCCACCCCAAAGACGGTTGTGGGCATTGAAATCGCCTAGAAGCAGCAAAGATGGCGGAAGTTGAGCCAGCAGTGCAGCCAAGACATGTCGGGGGAGCTCCCCATCCGGAGGAATGTAAACAGAGCAAACAGTAATAGCCGGCGGGAGCTCAACCCTGACAGCGACTGCCTCTAAAGGCGTCTGAAGGGGTACTGGCGAGCTACAGACAGAGTGGTGAACAAAAAGACAAACCCCACCTGACGCTCGTTGACAGGCAGCGCGGTTCTTATAGTATCCCCGATAACCGCGAAGGGCGGGGGTCCGCAGTGCCGGAAACCAAGTTTCCTGCAGAGCAATGCAGAGAACAGGGGAATCACTCAGAAGCATCCGGAGCTCAGGCAGGTGGCGGAAATAACCACCGCAGTTCCATTGGAGAATGGAAGGAGGAAGGGACTGGGAGGGCGTGAATGCGACTAAGAGGCAGACAGCGCCTCAGAGCCAACTGCCGCCACCGGGGCAGAGTCAGCTGAGTCCATAGGAGAGGCCCCCATGGGTTCCGTGAGGGCGAGATCTGCGGCAGAGGCGAGGATCTCCACCTCATCCCCGGAGCCTGGACTAGGTACAGCAGGCGGTGCCGAAACCGCCGGAACGTCCTCCTTCTTGGACACATGCCGTTCCTTCTTCTCACGTCGGCCCTTAGGGTGAGAGGGCTGGGAGAGCTTCTCTGAAGGAGCGTCGGAGGCTGACGACGACGCAGAAGCCCTACGACCAGCAGGTGGCGGAACCTTCAGCCACTGGCGGACATCCGGCTGGATAGGAGAAGAAACGGAGGAAGGGAGAGTCCCAAGGGACCCCTTCCGCGAGAGAGGAACCGGCGGAGGCAACGCCGGCGGAGAAAGAGGGGGAGGGATCGAGCCTCCCGGTCGTGGAGCAGATGTCACTCCCGAAGTTAGCGTGGGGGGAGCGACAGAAGAGGGTTTGCCCCCAACTGCTAAGGGGGCAACAGAGGAAGGCTTGCCCCCAGGCACGAGGGGGGCAGACAGAGATACACGGCCCCGAGGGCCCACTGAAGGCGGCAGAGATGAGGCGACAACCGTCGCTCGCGTGGGCGACGATAACGTGGCTGCAGCATAAGATGTTCGAATGGAAGCAGGATACAACCGTTCATATTTCTGTTTAGCCTCTCGATAAGTAAGCCAGTCCAGGGTCTTAAATTCCATGATCTTCCGCTCCTTATGAAGAACGGGGCAATCCGGCGAGCATGGAGAGTGGTGCTCCCCACAGTTGACACAGACAGGCGGAGGCGCACATGAAGAATCAGGATGAGAGGAGCGTCCGCAATCTCGACATGTAGCGCTGGATGGACAACGGGAGGACATATGCCCAAACTTCCAGCGCTGGAAGCACCGCATCGGGGGAGGCACGTATGGCTTGACGTCGCAACGGTAAACCATCACCTTGACCTTCTCGGGCAAGACATCACCCTCGAAGGCCAAGATAAAGCCACCGGTGGCCACCCTGTTTGTCTTGGGTCCTTTATGTACACGACGGACAAAATGCACACCACGTCGTTTCAAGTCGGCTCTCAGCTCGTCATAGGATTGCAACAAGAGGTCACGATGGTAAATAATCCCCTGGACCATATTTAAGCTACTGTGGGGAGTGACGGTAACAGGGACGTGCGCGTTTTTGGGATGTCATAGTGTATGTGTTAGAAACTAATGTATTGGTAGAAATTATGTCATAGCAATTTGTATAAGTGATACAGATGTCTAACCAAATATGTAACATAAGAAATACCACACTGCAATAAACAAACCCCTTCCAAACCACCACTACATTAACTATATTGTGTGACGACATAATAAAATACCGACGCCACCAACGGAAGATACTGTTTGAGACGCTGTACAGCGCTATCAAATACGCACCTAGAGATACAACCGTCCAATTACTGAAACCACCTCAGCGAACATCAGTTCGCTGACGGTAGCCTACCCCTTTGACTGCAAACTGTGGATGGATAGCCGCGGAAACTGCTGCTTGGAATATGACCGCGGACATGCGGAGCAACTGCTGAGAACGTTGGGGTGTAGTCATCCCCAGCCTGGTGGCTCACACTGCTGCCGTATCAGTTTTGGTCGAAAAGTCTCCTGCCCGCTGTAATATAAAAGCAAACAGATCCCAACATGTCGGTGTAAATTCAAAGAACGCTACAAATACACACCTGGATGACGAGGATCTCCTCCCCTGTGTTCACTGGATAATGCCAGCAGGGTACCGAACTCCCTGTGCGGTCACGGCCACAGAGTCGCGAATGGGAGAGCACTGCATGTCTGCCTAACAGTACACCAGACCGTCTCCCCAAATGTGGTGGAGAAATTTGCGCTATTTAAACAATACGTATCTGTGCACACGCAACAGACCTAGTGGCTGCCACAAATAGCACTCAGTCACTGGGGGAGAGGACAGTCCGCCACAGAAAACCTGTCGTAATGTACCGACGCCCTTGCAGATAAATGTTGCTAACAAATTTAGCGCCGAGTACTCCCTTTCCCAACCCCTTTTCTCTAGACCAATCAGAAACAGGCTTGCTCTGCTACCGCCTACCATCATTCTTTTAAAACCTCCGTGGGCTACTGCCATTGTTGTGTCCATTTTCCATTTTATATGGCTTTATGACAGATGGATTACATATACAGGTTCTTTTACACAATCTGTTGATGCTACAAAAGGGTGAAATGCATCGTCAATGTTAAATAATTTCGCATTCCAGTTTGTTGTTATGCTGAAATTGCATGGGTGACTCCATTTTCAGCCAGGTGGACCCCCATGTTGAGTGAAGATATGTGATTACGCTGTCTAAACAAAGTAAACCCTGCAATATTGTTTGTATATGCGGCGGAAAACCAGAGTTTGATCATTGCTACTAACATTATTTGACTGATCCATAGAAATACAAAGACACACGCTGGACAGCTAGAACATTGTGGTATTTAAACATTTCTACAAAAATTTATCTGTGCATGAATATAGTGAGTTGTATTCTCCAACAGTTTGTTGAACTTAACTTCTTCTACAATACAATAGCTGGCTGTGCAATAGATGTACATCGATCGAGTCAGATGTGGTTCCTCTCAGTCGACTGGTACTTCGATCGGCGGTGCAGTACAGCGACTTCGGTGATACCTTCTCAGAGACTCTGCTACAGCGGTTGCCATTATCAGTGGACGAAGACTGGTCTTCCTTCGACTGGCCGGGCCTATATAGTGAGCTGGAGCCAATAGAAACCCTGTGCAGGAATTCGTGGCTGGCTATCTCGCGGTGACCTCTGCAAGAAAAGGTTCCTATTAATCGACTGGAATCTTTGGCGTGTTTACCTGATGTCTTCGGCTGTTGGTTTGCTTCCCTCATAGCGTGGCTGTTATGCGGTGCTGCCTGCCATTTAGAGGAACCCGATGGCAGACAGTACACACCACTCTTCCTGGGGGGTGGGGGGGGGGGGGAGGGAGAGGAGGGCGACATCGTCCTGCTTGGCCTTGGCGGCCTCGTGGAGGAGGCGGTGAAAACTCGCCCCTGCAGAGTAGGGCGCGGCGCGGTGGGCCAGACGGGCGGGGCTGCGTTGTGGAAGATACGGGGTAGCCGGCCGCGACGGTGCCACGGGCATAGGTTCGTCGACGTCCGCGGGATGCTTCCCGGAAAATGGACTGCGCGGGCGTCGCTGGCTAGGCTGCGACACCGGCGGCGGCGGTGCCAAGGGCACGGGGGCATCGTCAACGATGGTGGATGGCGCAGCCGGTCGGGCCGGTGCAGGAGCCGGTGGAGCCAGCAGCCGCTGTGGAGACGACGGCTGTTGCTGCTGGACGGGGTCTGGCGGCCCTGCACGCCGACCACGGGTGGAAGGGAGTGCATCCGGGCGGCTGGAAAAAGGCGGTGGAGCTGTTTGCTGGAAAGAAGAGGCGGTCGGGAAACCGTGATACCAGCGCCTGAGTTGGTTGCGGTGGCGGCGGACCACTTTGTCAGCGATGCAGACATCAAAGAGCTGATGGCCTTGCGGCCAGACGATCACCCCCTGAATCCATCCAGCTCTCAGGCCGAAACCTCGCGTCCAGATAAGGGATCCAGGAACAAAGGGAGCCTGTGCAGTCGGAACCTGTCGTTTGGGTCCAGGCCGGAGGAGGTGCCTAAGGGTATGAGGTTGCCGGCCGTGCAAAAGTTCCGCTGGACTACGGAGGCCGATGGGCGTCGACCGATAGGAACTGAGGAACAACGTGCGCGACTCGTCCAAAGTGTGGGCGGAGGCATAATTTGTCACTTGGGTCTTAAATGTCCGGACGAGGCGCTCGGCCTCGCCGTTCGATTGCGGGTGAAAGGGCGCAGTGAGGACCTGTTGGATGCCATTGGCAGAACAAAACGTCGCGAATTCCTGGCTCCGGAATTTAGGGCCGTTATCGGTAACAATTGTTAGCGGCAACTCATCCGAGGAAAAACTTTCTGGAGAGCAGCGAGGGTCGCTTCCGAAGTGGGCCTTGGATAGAAAAGCCACTGGACGTTCTGTCCCATTCAGAAGCTTGTGGGAGAGGACAGCCCTGAGCCCGTAATCAGACGTGTCCATGGCCAGGAGTAATGGCAGAGAGAGATCATATGGCATCAGGTGGGAGGCTGATTGCAACTGGCGTTTGAGGGTGGAAAAGGCCGTCTCAAAAGCAGGGGTCCAACTCAAGGGGACATTTTTGCTGCATAACGAACGGAAAATGTGAAAAGGCATCAGTGACGAGGAGCCATTGGTAGCGGGGGAAGGGGCCGGCGAAGTCCAAATGAATGCGATCCCAGGGACCCGCCGGCTTAGGCCAAGAGAGGAACGTTTGAGGGGGCCGGGACAGCTGTTGGGCGCACATGGAGCAATTGTGAACCGTAGGAGCGACGTCCCTTGTAAGCCCGAACCAAAGGACGTGACGCCGGGCCAACGCCTCGGTGCGAGGGATTCCCCAATGGCCTCGATGTAAGAGACGCAAGACTTCGGTCCGTAGATGCTGGGGAACGACCACACGCGGCGTGGACGGAGGGACTACCCACAATAGGATACCATCCACCGCCGACAGCTGATGGCGGGTACAAAAAAAGATCTGAAGGTGCTGCTGGTCGCGGGTGGGGGAACTGCTGGGCCACCCACGCTGAACATAGAAGCGGACACGGCGCAACAATGGGTCACGCATGGACGCAATTGCCACTGTGGAGGCCATGATGGGAAACCCGCGCAGGGTGTCGTAGATCGCTTCATCAACTTGGAACATGAGGACGTCCGAAGAGTCGAACGCAGGGTCGGGACCAAGAGGAAGGTGTGGAAGAGCATCCACATTGGCGTGCTGGGAGGTGGACTTAAAATGCAAGGTGTAACGGAATTGCGAGAGGAACAGGGCCCATCGTTGAAGCCTCTGAGACGTCTTCGTAGAAAGCCAGGCCTCCGGGGAAAACAGGGAGAGGAGGGGCTTTTGGTCAGTGACAATATGAAAGTCCCGTCGATATAAAAAAGGCATGAGTTTGGAACAGGCGAATACAATAGCCAATACCTCCTTTTCGATCTGAGAGTACTTCAGCTGGGTGGCAGTTAGGGCCTTGGATAGAAAAGCCACTGGACGTTCTGTCCCATTCAGAAGCTTGTGGGAGAGGACAGCCCTGAGCCCGTAATCAGACGTGTCCGTGCCCAGGAGTAATGGCAGAGACAGATCATATGGCATCAGGTGGGAGGCTGATTGCAACTGGCGTTTGAGGGTGGAAAAGGCCGTCTCACAAGCAGGGGTCCAACTGAAGGGGACATTTTTGTGGCATAAGTGATAAGCGGGCCGCCACCTGAGCTGCCGATGGAAGGAACTTCCGGTAATACGATATTTTTCCAAGGAAGGATTTCAGCTGATGGATGTCCCGTGGGGAAGGCAGGCGGCGTATGGCGTCCATATAGGAAAATGACGGAGAGATGCCTTTATGTGAAATAACCTGGTAAAGTAACGACCACCAGCCAATCGATGTAAGAGATGATCAGACCGAGGGAGTGGAAAGTCGTCCACCTGGAGCTGGGTGTTGAGGGTCGCCGAAAAGTCCCCAAAGAGACGGAGACACCTGCCTGGCTTTTGGACGATGACGAGAGGTGTTGCCCAGGGGCTGAACTGAACAGGCTGTAGCACCCTGTCCTTTTGCAGACGGTCCAATTCGTCGTGCAGTGGCTGCTGGAGAGCGACGGGGACCTGCCTAACCTGGAAGTATCGAGGGCAGGCTGACGGCCAGAGGTGGAGCGTTGCTGCAAACCCCTTGGCGCACCCGATGCCGGGGGAGAAGCTATCCTGGAATTCGGTGCAGAGGGAGTCAACTTTGGGAAACGGCAGATCTGAAGAAACCAGATGTACATGATCATCGATCCTGAACCCGAACATTTGGAAAGCATCCAACCCAAACAGATCGGTAGCATTGGAACTGTTGACTGCCTGAAAAGAAATCGTATGACTGACCACCGTCGTGAACTGCCCCAACAAGGCGATTTCCTGTCTGTTGTATGTAAGTAGGCGTCGAGGGGCCGGATGAAGGCTTGGCGCTCCTAAAACGGTCTAGGTAGTGTAATTGAGCAGGGATACCGCAGCCCCTGTATCGACCTGCAGTCGAACTGGCTTACCCAATAGGGTGACATCAATATACAGTTTGGGGGACGCCAAAGACACAACTTGGTTGATGTCCACGGACGCCTTGGTGTCAGAGTGCCTGGAGATTGGCGCCGTGGCAGAGCGACAGACAGAGGCAAGGTGCCCGTCCCGACTGCAACGGCGACACGTCGCCCAGCGGTCAGGACAATCCTCCTGTTCATGCTGGGAATAGCATCCTGGACATGATGGAAGGCCCAGGGGTTCTCTGCGGCGGCGTTGCTGGCCCCGTGAGAGCTGCTGGTTGTCTTCCTTGAACGACCGTCTTTTTTTGTTTTCCGTACGCCGAGAAGATGCCGGGGCGGTGCGCTGGGGAGTGCGGTGTGAAGGTGCGTATACGGCCGCAATGTCCTCCTGGACGTCGGAAGTCTCTTCTCGGACGACTGCGACGTCGGTCCACGTTTCCAATCTGTGGTCAGCTGCAGTGGGAACTTCAAACTTGAATGCAAGGTCTATGATTTGATCTAGCGACGGGTCCAACTTTAAGGCGTCGTGGCAGAAAGCCGCGTCTGGGGCAGCTTGGATCAGGTGATCCCAGACCACGTCATCTGCGTAAGATTCCCGGGATATGCGGGCGACAAAGTTACACTTCCGAGAGATACCTTTGAGTTCAGCAGCCCATTGTCGGTACGTCTGATCGGGTTCCTTTCGACTCTGGTAAAATTCCACTCTTGCTGCCATGACGTGATATCTGCGGCGATAATAGGAGGTGAGACACATATGGCGGTGAAGGTGAGACTGTCAGGATCACATGGCTTGAGTTTCGTCAGGAGCTCGTACATACGGGAGACATTCCAAGAAAGAAAATAGGCTCTCTGATCATTTTCCTGGGATACCTGATGAATCCGGAAATGTTGACGAATCCTCTTTTCATATGTTTCCCAATCTTCAGCATCTTCATCGAATGCTGGGAACGCTGGCGGTGTCGGTGGTGAAGACTTTGAATTTCAGCAATCAGTTGCTGCTGCAGTATTGCGAAATGTTGAAAAAGTTGATTCAGTACCTGCTGCACTGATAGATTCTGCTGCTGCAGTTGTGATTGCGCTTATTGTTGTTGTGGTTCCATCTTCTTTGGGTTGTCGAATCCTTACTCATCGCCACTGTTGTGTTCTCCAACAGTTTATTGAACGTAACTTCTTCTACAATACAATAACTGGCTGTACAATAGATGTAGACTTCCGTCGATCTAGCCGGAGATGTGGTTCCTCTCGGTCGACTGGTACTTCGATCGGCAGTACAGTACCGCGGCTTCAGTGATATCTTCTCGGAGACTCTGCTACAACGGTTGCCATTAGCAGCGGACGAAGACTGGTCTGCCTTTGACCGGTCGGGCCTATATAGAGAGCTGGAGCCAATAGAAACGCGGCGTAGGAATCCGTGGCCGGATATGTCGCGGTGACCTCTGCAAGGAAAGGTTCCTATTAATCAACTGGAATCTTCGGCGTGTTTACCTGATGTCTTCAGCTGTTGGTTTGTTTCCCTCATAGCGTGGCTGTTATGCGGTGCTGCCTGCCATTTAGGGGAACCCAATGGCAGACAGGACATGAGTGTCCTTCAGTTGTGAGCAGGACCAGTGCAGCTGACGTATTACCCCACTACACGTCAACCATACCGGGTATATCGGGAGAAAATTTAGCGACAAAATATAGTCCTGGAATTACGTTGACGGTGGGCTGTATCTTCCCGTGTTCCCAGACAGAATGTAAAAACATGTAGCTCTCACAATATTACATCGCTATGTCACAGTAAGACTCATGAACAGATGCGGAACTACTCCGAAGTAAACGCGTCCTCACCACACACAAACGAAACTGAGTAAAGACCACAGTGTAGGAAAAAGAAACTATTTACGTACGCGAAGTCATATACTCACAGAGTCACAGTACAATAAATCGCGAGCTTAGAGAGTTGCAGGGATTGAGGACCGTTTGTCGATAACACTATTCTCCAAAGACTGTGTGGATTCAAACAGCGCACAACACACGCACAATGAGCTCTGTAGAAACAGGCTGCACATACCCGATAACACTGCAATCGGCACCATATTTGTGATGAAATGCTGTTCCTCTCTGCAGGTGCTACTGCTGCAGCAGTGAACCATGAGGTTTCACGTCGCCATTGCGAGCCTGTGGTCAGCTGTGGGAATACTGAAGGCGGCAGCCATTCGTCACATCTCCGAATGTGTTGCCGCTACCTCTAAACTGGTTGAGAGAAAGTGTTGAAGCGGCCTACGCAAAGCTGGAAAATTGGGGGGACGCAGCGACCTGTGTGCGTCATTAGGAGTAACGGACAAGAGATTTCTTTCATCTCCACCTGTGTGTCAGAAGACTATGGCTCCAAGGCGGCCGTTAAGGAGCCATATCTGAACAACACCCACACACACTAGCGACGCGCTCCAATCGCAGGAGGATGTTTCGATAAGGCTAACAACGTGGCACCTGCCGAAAGTACAGAGAATTCTTTATCAATAAAAACGCACTGAAATTAATGATTCGTTAAAACTACACCCTTTTACAACATCTACACATCCATCTCAAAGTATCAGATGTATTCCAGTCTCATGAATCATAACAATAAAAAGACGTCACGGTCAACAACATCTAATCGAGTATTACTGCCCCAGTAGGCAAAGTGCAAGGCGATCTTTGGGCTACATGTCTTTATATGAAAGCTTTAATAGGTAACGGCCTAAGTCTCCTCGACAAACAATTCCAACGTAACCTATCAGGAAGGTATAATTTGGTCTATATCGTAACCAGTAATGCAGCCACGAATTATCGTTGCGGTATCAGAATTATTTTCTAAATTTTTTTGCCATATTCATCCACATCTACAGGATTACTCTGCTATTCATAATAAAGGGCCTGGCAGAGGGTTCAATGAACCTCCTTCAAGCTGTCTCTTTACCGGTCCACTCTCGAACGGCGAGCGGGAAAAACGAGCACAATTTTTTCTGTGCGAGCCCTGATTTCTCTTATTATATCATGATGATCATGTCTCCCTATGTAGGTGGGTGCCAACAGAATCTTTTCGCAATTGGAGGAGAAAACTGTGGTGTCACCGCCAGACACCACACTTGCTAGGTGGTAGCCTTTAAATCGGCCGCGGTCCGTTAGCATATGTCGGACCCGCGTGTCGCCACTATCAGTGATTGCAGACCGAGCGCCGCCACACGACAGGTCTAGAGACTTCCTAGCACTCGCCCCAGTTGTACAACCGACTTTGCTAGCGATGGTTCACTGACAAAATACGCTCTCATTTGCCGAGACGATAGTTAGCATAGACTTCAGCCGCGTCATTTGCTACGACCTAGGAAGGCGCCATTACCAGTTACTATTGATACTGAATCATGTACAGTCAAGAGCGCCGCTCCTCATTAATGGATTAAAGTTAAGTATTCCACCAGCAACGTCCGTTTTTCTGAAGTCTAATTTCCTTGGCCTGTTCCAGACCTCACGCCAGCCTGCGTGAGCTAAAACACGTGCCTTTCGGCTTCCACTAATAATACGGTGTTGGCTCTCCTGCCAACCCACAACAAAAACTTGTGATTAAAATTTCATGAGAAGATCCCGCGCAACGAAAAACGCCTATGTTTTAATGATTGCCACTCCAATGTCTGTGGTACTATCTTCTCTATTTCGCGACAATACAAAATGAGCTGCCCTTCTTTGAACTTTTTCGATGTCATCCGTCGTTTCCACCTGATGCGGATACCACACCGCACAGCAGTACTCCAGGATAGGGCGGAGAACTAGACCTGCTACACCTTCTAAGTGTTCTGCCAATAAATCGCAGCCTGCCGGAGTGGCCGAGCGGTTCTTGGCGCTACAGTCTGGAACCGTGCGACCGCTACGGTCGCTGGTTCGAATCCTGCCTCGGGCATGGATGTGTGTGATGTCCTTCGGTTGGTTAGGTTTAATTAGTTCTAAGTACTAGGGGACTGATGACCTCAGAATTTAAGCCCCACAGTGCTCAGAACCATTTGAGCCAATAAATCGCAGTCTTTGATTGCCTCTATCCACATTTTCTATGTGATCGTTCCAATGTATTTTATTTGAAATTGCAATCTCTAAGTATTTAGTTGAAGTTACAGCCTTCAGATTTGTGCGACTTTTGGCGCAATCGAAATTCAGCGGATTTTGAGAGCTCGTTTCTCTGGATGGGGCAGGATAAGGTTACGATTGTGGATGGGGCCGTAATCAGTTACTCTCGGTTGCGCAAGAAATACGTTAACTTTATTTAAAGGAATTATAATTTTAAAACAATCTCTTAAAGTCACAATTGACTATGATACCACAGAAAAAAAATCCACAACTTTAGCGCTGAAGGCCAACAACAATAACCTCAAACAACAAACGGCGGAAGGCCTGAAATAAAAGTCTGAAGAACAATTCTAAATAGCACTTTTAAAATAAATAGCTTGCTTTTAAAATAAATAGCTTGCTTTTAAAATAAATAGCTTGCTTTTAAAATAAATAGCTTGCTTTTAAAATAAATAGCTTGCTTTTAAAATAAATAGCTTGCTTTTAAAATAAATAGCTTGCTTTTAAAATAAATAGCTTGCTTTTAAAATAAATAGCTTGCTTTTAAAATAAATAGCTTGCTTTTAAAATAAATAGCTTGCTTTTAAAATAAATAGCTTGCTTTTAAAATAAATAGCTTGCTTTTAAAATAAATAGCTTGCTTTTAAAACAGATTTGCTTAAAAACCTTACTGTAACACGTCTGAAGGCCTTATCACCAAAGAAGTGAAATTATTGCTCGGCTGAAGGTCATGTCAATAATAAGAGAATTACAAATATCTTTAAAACAAACATCACAATCTAAGGAATCAAGACAAGCGGTTCTCAGCAAGTGTTCCAAGGGCCTTGGAAGGTAAATCAAACGTAAGGTACGGTGAGACAGGCAGCCAAGAGTTGTATTCACGTAACAGGATGACAAAACTACTGAAACTAGGGGCACAAACGCTCCGACCGACCGACTAACCAGTCTGCCTAACGTCCTATCACCGGTACAACGATGGAATATTTTTAGGCAAGGGCGAAGAGACAGACAGCACTACGTCTTCAGAAAACACCCAAGGCCGAAGGAAACACCAGGACCGACGTAGTGGACCTCCGCGCCCCCCCCCCCCCCCCCCCCCACCCACACACACAAAAATATGCACAGTACAATACAAGAAGTTGTCAAACTACACGCCGTGTCGGACAGCATCAACACGACGAGGAAAGGCACACCACCTCCAGGGCAGGTAACTGGGGCGTTAGCGGCCACAAGGCAGAAAATACCACTGGTTGTACTTCACTAACAAGAATAATACCAAATTCAGTGATGAATAACAAATAGAGAAAGACGGCTGCAATATTTCACCGCCTCTGAACACTTCACTTGTTGGCGCCAGGGTCAGCGGCCCTGGAAGCAACAACCCGCCTGCAAAAGTCGAGATCTCAGAATAGTCAAGGTTGCATTAGCATTTAACTCTTCACTCAAACGTCCAGGGTTCGGTGTGCAACGAAGTCGTCGCTCTCGCAGCTACCCCTCCTCGATCCGGCAGTGGCAGCACGCCGCCAGCAACCCTGGCTTGCCCCTCGCGCTGCATGGACCTGCTCGCTGCTGCGCCCCCAAACGACCTCATGTCCGTTCACCCTCCCACTCACAACAAATCCAGTACGCAGACAGCATTAAAATAACCGCTCATTCAAAACCACGAGATACACACGGAGCCCGGAAAACAATTACGACAACAATTCACAATACTAAAACGAGTCACTATGAAACAACATGGACGAATTAGAAGTCGGCACGAACACAGAGAAGCCAGAAGCGGTCGGAAGACCAAATGTACGTCGTCCGCTGCGACGACCGACCGAACGACCAACCAACAGTCGTCTCCACTCAAGTCAGGCACAGGAAAGATTCCAGTATAAATCTTCGACTGACAACTTATTTCCATGGGATCACTTCGACGGCCACCCACACACACACACACACACACACACACACACACACACACACACACACACACACGTGAAAGTTGCACTACTCAAATATCACGACCCATTCAACTAAAACTCGCTGAATCCGGTCCTTGACGTGGTCGTGCACTCTCGCGACCACACCCTTCCGCCGGACAGTGGATGTGTGTCGCCAGCAGTCGGGCGAGCACTGGCTGTCCGGACCTCACTGCTGCTCTCTCCCAAATCCTCTTGTTCGACATACGACGGCCCGGAAATACTACAGGCTGCTCCAAAGATGGTACCACAGTAAGCGCTATCGATAAGCGCTGCTGCTGCTGCCACTCACGGACAGACAACGCGAGCAAACGTAGCGGCGCCAGTGAACACAATAAGAAAACGAGGCGCCACTATCGCTATTACAAGATGCCAGGCTATGATCCTGATCAGTTACCGCTTAGCAGCCAGCTATTGTTGCTCGAGCATCACATTAGCGAAGCTGTTACTTCACGTCATCAAGAGAAACAAGAATATTCATATCTTCAGTATCATTGTCGTCCAATTGTTTTGATTGTGATTATTGCGTCTGCTGACTCATCAAGTAAATATAATAGTCGTAGTGATGGGAGTGCAATAAAAATTAAGGTAATTGCGGGTAATGCTGTTCAGATAGTTTCAATTAAATGTCCATGATGTATATTTCGGTTTGTATAGCTCTTTGTGGATCGGAGTGTGGAAACAGATCCCTTCATCTGGCAGGTAGGTTAGAAAATTTAAAAAAGGAAATGGAAAGGTTGAAGATATAGCAGAAATTAGAGAGGTTTGGTGGCAGGAGGATGAGGGCTTCTGGTCCGGCGAATAAAAGGGCTATAATTACAAAGTCAAATATGGGTAATGCAGGAATGGTTTAGTAAAGAATAAGATGGGTGGTTGTTTGAGGTTTAAGGGACCAAACAGCAAGGTCATCAGTCCCTTGTTTCAAATATGCTCCATTCCGCTAATGCGACATCTCAGGAAAGTCAGAACAACAAAACGGAAAAAGGTAAATACCTAATAGGGCAGACATGTTGTCATTGGTAAAAACAAAATAAAGGAAGTCGGCAAGAGAACTAACCCAACGCTATGCTGAAGCAGCATAGGCAAGACCACCTGTGACTTAAAAGGTGCAACCGCTAGAATGTAGAAATACGTATGGGAAAAGGAGACTAACCAATCCTTAAAAAACAAAGAGGTAAAAACAGAGTAAAAGGGGAAGAAAAGAGGATCTCGGTCAGGGAGGTGAATCGGGAATCTCCCAACACGGCTTACAGAGGGAGACACCCAAACACTCACTCAGCGCCCTGCCCCAACACCAGAGAGATTGAAAACCTTAAAACTGAGAATAAGAACCACTTTCCCGGAGGAAACCGAGAACCAGAGAGACCATCCGGGAATCGTCAGCCAACATCAAAGGTAAAGTGTGGGGGAGTCTGTACTTAGCACGCAGAGCCAAAAGAAGGGGGCATTCAACCAAAATGTGGGCTACTGACTGGAGGGCTCCACAACCACAAAATGGGGGTGGCTCATCACGCAAAAGAAAACCATGGATCAGCCTGGTATGGCCAATGCGGAGACGACACAGTATGGTTGAGTCCTTTCGGGAGAGGCGAAAGGAAGAACGCCACGGGCCTGGTGTCACCTTAATCGCACGAAGTTTATTAGACAGGGGAGTAGCCTCCCAAGAATTGGCCCATGACTGTGCGAAGTGGGATTTTACGTGAAGCCGTAAATCCGCTGCAGGAGGGGCTACAGAAAACGGGGGTAAGTAACTGCTCCCCCAGCCAAACGATCAGCGAGCTCATTACCCGGGATACCCACATGGCCAGGGACCCAAAGGAAGTCAATAGAACAAGCAGCATGGTGAATATCAGCGAGATGTTCATGGATGGCAGAGACCAAGGGATGGCGCGAAAAACACCGGTCAATAGCAAGAAGGCCACTCATCGAGTCTATACATAACAAAACGCGGTTGTGTTGGGACTGTTCAACAAAGCTAAGGGCCTGGGAAATTGCAATCAATTCCGCAGTAGACACCCCACATGTGTGTGGCAGCAGATGATTTTCCATTCCAACAGAGGACTTGAAGGCATACCCAACATGATCAGCAGATTTAGAGCCATCAGTGTAAAGAACAACAGGATCACGAAACTCCCATAAAATTTGGCGGAAAAAGGAACGCAACACCTCCGGGGGGATGGAATCCTTCGCACCTCCGTGGAGATCCATCCGAATTCGAGGCCGAGGAACTAACCAAGGAGGGGCGGAGGGGAGGGAGCGAGGAAGACAGGAAAAAGAAGGAAGCTGAAAATCACGGCAAAGAGACGCAAGGCGGAGCCCAACCGGTAAACCCGCCCAAGGGCGGGAGTCGGGTGTGCGACGTCCATGGTCTGGGAACAGGATAGAATAGGATGGATGATTAGAGAGGAACGGATAGAGAGTGCATAAGACACCAAAAGCTGGGACCGCCAAACAGAAAGGTGGGGGGGGGGGGGGGGGAGATCCCAGCTTCAACCAGGAGACTATCAACAGGGCTAGTAGGGAAGGCACCGGTGGCCAAACGGATACCACGATGGTGGACTGGATCCAGCACGTGCAGTGTGGAAGGAGCAGCTGAACCATAAACTTGACAACCACAGTCCAAGCGAGACGGAACTAGAGCATGATAAAGACGGAGAAGGAGGGAACAGTCCGCACCCCAAGAGGAGTGGGCAAGGGAGCGAAGGACAGTGAGTTTACGGAAACTTCCTACCTTCAGGAGTCTCATATGGGGCAGCCAAGTGAGCTTGTTGTCGAAAAGAAGACCCAGGAAACGAAACTGTGGGACCACAGGCAATCGCTGTGCAGCGACATAGAGCTCTGGATCAGGGTGGACCGTAGTACGGCGACAGAAGTGGCACACCCGCGATTTTAAAGGAGAGAATTGAAACCCGTGTGAGAGGGTCCATGCAGAGGCACGCCGTATAGCCACTTGGAGCTGCCGTTCTGCAGATGCCATCGAGAAGGAACTAACCCAAACGCAGAAATCATCCACATTCAGGGCAGGGGCGACCAAGGGACCGACAGAGGCCCCAAGTCCATCGATAGCAATGAGGAAAAGGACACTCAAGACAGAACCCTGTGGGATGCCCGTCTCCTGGGTCTGTGGAGAACTGAAAGCAGTACCAACCGGAACTCTGAATGACCAATAGATCAGGAACTGGCGGATAAAAATCGGGAGTGGGCCCCAAAGACCCTACTGATGAAGGGAAGTAAGATGTGATGGCGTCAAGCCGTGTCATAGGCCTTGCGAAGGTCAAAAAACACTGCAACCAAATGGCGGCGCTGGGAAAAAGCCTGCCGAACTGCGGATTCCAAGCGAAGTAAATGATGGATTGGAGGCCGTCCCTCTCGAAAGCCACACTGGTAATGAGACAAGAGATCCCGAGATTCGAGGACCCAATTGAGCCGACAGGCTACCATCCGTTCAAGTAACTTACAAACAACATTGGTCAAACTAATTGGCCAATAGCTGTCAACAGATAGGGGGTTCTTACCAGGCTTAAGGACAGGAACCACAATGCTATCCCTCCACTGAGAAGGAAGTCATCCTGGAGCCAGATATGGTTAAACACCCGAAGAAGATGTTGCCGTTGTGGAGCACAGAGATGTTGAAGCAG
This sequence comes from Schistocerca piceifrons, assembly GCF_021461385.2. Classification (NCBI taxonomy): domain Eukaryota; kingdom Metazoa; phylum Arthropoda; class Insecta; order Orthoptera; family Acrididae; genus Schistocerca; species Schistocerca piceifrons. Next base: position 34,970,720 of record NC_060138.1, on the reverse strand, counting down.
TTGGTTATAAATGGAATCTGGGCCAGTGGCCGTATCATTAGAAGAAGATTCTGACTCACAAGGGGTGAAACATAAGGTGACAGCTTCAGCTCGCTGTTTTTGGTGAAGGAAAGCAGCTGGATAGGAGGCTGACGCTGATGCCACAGCAAAATGGGTTGCAAGATGTTCTGCAAGAACTAATGGGTCCGTACAAATGCCATCTGGGAGGTGAAGGCCTGGGAGGGTGGACGGCCGATGGCAACCTTGGAGAGAGCGAAGTGTAGCCCATACCCATGACAGAGGAACAGTAGAACCAAGGGAAGAAACGAATCGTTTCCAACATATGCGCTTGCTCTGTTTGATTAAATAACGGGCTTTAGCGCGGAGGCGTTTAAAGTTAGTAAGGCTGGCTATGGATGGGTGCCTCGTAAGGTGTTGCAAAGCTCGATGGCTATCATGGATGGCAATGGCAATGGCCGTACTCCACCATGGGACTTGCCAGCGACGAAATGGTCCATATGAGCGCGGGACAGCAAGGCTAGCAACGCGAACAATCGCCTCAGACACGTCACGTAGGACGTCATCAATACGACCCGAAAGAGAGGGAGAAAACACGACCTTTGCAGGGTATAGAGGCCAATCGGCGCGTCGGAAAGACCAACGAGGTAACCTGTCCATCGGGGAGCGGGAAGGGATAATCAACGGGAAATAGTCACTATCCAAAGGTCGTCGTGTGGCGACCAGCGTAATGAAGGGAGGAGAGAGGGAGAAGAAAGAGGGAGAAGAAAGAGGAAGATCAATGGCAGAAAAGGTACCATGACCAGCACTGAAGTGAGTAGGGGAGCCATCATTAAGAAGGCACAGGTCGTGGTCTGCAATAAATTGGTCTATAAGATGACCTCGTCTAGATGGAAAGGCACTGCCCCACAAGGGATGATGAGCATTAAAATCCCCAAGGAGGAGAAAGGGAGGAGGAAGTTGCTGAAGAAGGGCAGTTAAGGCAGCAGGTGTAAGAGTCCTACAAGAAGAGAGATAAAGATTGCAAACTGTGACTGCAGAGTCCAAGTGGACCCTAACAGCAACCGCTTCCAATATAGTTTGAAGAGGAATCCACGTGCTAGCAATGTCTGTACAGACCAACGTACAAACGCCACCAGAAGCCCACAGGGGTCCAACCCGATTTCGACAGAAAACACAGAACCCACAGAGGGTCGGTGAGTGAGCATCAGTAAAATGAGATTCCTAGAGAACCACACAAGCTGCAGAGTAGGACGAAAGAAGGGATTTCAATTCCAGAAGGTGACGATAGTATCCATTACAATTCCATTGGAGAACCACAGAACGATGGTTTAAATGGGGGCTAAACACGCTAAATCTAGTCATACCGCCGGGTCCCCACCCGTCACCGACAAGGAGGGGGCGACATCCATGAACGACAGGTCAGAATCCGGTTGTGAAGTCGGGGAAGGGACCTCCGGTGACACCAGAGGCTCTTTGTCCCGGGACTTATGTTTCTTCTTCTTTTCAGGCTGAAATCGAGGAGGGCTGTGTGGCATAAAGGAGCCAGCTGCAGCAAGATCAGGAACAGAAAGAGACCGGGCGACCTGGGGGCCGACAGACCGCGGCTCTCGCGGTCGTCGCGCGGCAGCAGACCTTTGGCTTGGAAGGTGCCGGGAAGGGGCATCCCGGGAGAGGCGCCCTTGACCGGCAGACGCCGAAGGAGTGGGACACTTCTCCGGCTGGGGAGGGGGAGCAGCGCCCATAGGAGGAGGTGTGGGAGCCGCAGGGGAGGGGGGGAGGAGAGGGGTCCGCGATGGGTGTAAGGAAGGGGGAGGAAGGGTTGTAGATGTAACCAAGGCGTAACTAGATGCCATGGACACAAGGTGAAGTCGTGTATATTTCTTACAGGCCTCTGTGTAGGTTAAACGATCGAGGGACTTATACTCCTGTATCTTCTTTTCCTTCTTATATACTGGGCAATCTGGTGAACGTGGAGAATGACTACCATGACAATTTACACACACAGGAGGGGGAACACAGGGACTCACCTCATGGAGTGAACGTCCACAGTCACCACAGAGGGGCCTGTGAACAGCGGGAAGACATGTGTCCAAAACGCAAGCACTTAAAACACCTCATAGGAGGTGGGATGCACAGCTTCACATCACAGCGATAGACCATAATCTTAACTTTCTCCCCTTCAAAAGCCAGGATAAAGGCACCAGTATCAATACGATTATCTTTAGGACCCATCTGAACACGCCAAACAAAGTGAACACCACGCCGTCCGAGATTGTCCCGAAGTTCATCAGTTTGAAGGATGAGGTCCCTGTGAAAAAACACACCTTGTACCATATTTAGAGACTGGTGGGGGGTAATGGACATAGGAATTGTGCCAAAATGGGTACAGGCACGAAGGGCCGCAGATTCGGCAGCTGAAGCAGTTTTATCTGCAACGAACCCGACTGCATCTTGCTCAGAGAGTCCACTTCGCCAAGCTTGTCTTCAATGTGTTCCACAAAGAATAAAGGTTTGACACTGGTGAAAGTATCTCCATCAGTCCTGGTGCAAACTAGGTAACGGGGGAAAGGTTTTGCCCCTAGCCAACGGGACTGACCCTCTTCCCAGGGGGTAGCCATGGAAGGGAAGGCCGAAGGGGCAAGAGAAGCAGCACTTGAGGAATCAGTTCCATGCAGAGAGATGGCCGCAGAATAACAGCCTGAGTTCTGGACCCGTACGCATTTCATTTGCATAGCGTCCGCCCACTCTGATCAGGGGCTCTCCTCACGGGGAGCACCCAGCCACAGCAAGGGCCGTCTGGCACGCCGGCCATTGCTGGGGGTTCCGATGCTCCAGGATGACGAGCAACCACTCCAAGGCATGCATGAGGAGGTCACAGCTCAGGTATCAGAAGTGTGATCCGTGTGTGTTCAGGGGGCTCAACCAAAAGGGTACATAGCGACCCCACCACACGGGCTGGCTACCGTGCTGGCTATGCACCCTAATATCAGACAACGACGTGAAAGAAAAGGTGGAATGTACTAGGAGGGCGCACGTCTGAGACACTAGGTAAGGTGCTCTTCCCAAATGGCTCACACTATGGAGGAGAAATTTTGTAATGGAGGTCAAACCCCAGAGGAGACCTAGGAATGCCAAAAGGAGGAGATGATTATGCAACAAAGCCGAATTGGAAAACCAAAAGAACCAGGAGGATAGCGGGGGCCAACATAAGCAAGGACACCAACAGAGGGAGAAGAGAGGGCGAGGGGAAGGGGGAAATGAGGGGAAATGAGGGTCAGGGAGGTGAAGGTAGGGGGAGGGAGGGAGGGGAGGGGGGGGAAGGGATGGGGGTAGGGATGGGGGTAGGGAGGGGGAAGGGAGGGGAAAGGGAGGGGAAATGCAGCCCTGGAGAGAAAGAAGGCTGCAATGGCTCGGAGCCCCGTGCTCACCACGTACGTATCCACAAAAGATTTGTGGACCCCCTGTGGGGTAACGAATAAGAAAATAGGAATGCGGGTACACTACTGTGAAAAGCATAGTAATGCATTTCCATTGATAAGGTACATTGAGGTAAAAAAAGTCATGGATAGCAATACGAACATATAGAGGTGGATGTAGTACCGCATACATGAAGTATAAAAGGACAGTGCATCGATGGAGCTGTCATTTGTAGCCAGGTGATTCATGTGAAAATGTTTCCAATATCATAATGCTCACACGACGGGAATTAACTGACACTGAAGCGTAATTTGAGCTAGGCGCTTGGGAAATCCATTCCGGAAAGCGTTAGGAAATTCAATATTCTGCGATCCACAGTGTCAAGAGCGTGCCGAGAATACCACATTTCAGGCATTACCTCTTATCACGCACAATGCAATGGGCGACAGCCTTCACATAACGACAGAGAGCAGCACTATTTGCTTACAGTTGTCAGTGCTAACAGACAACCAACATTGCGTGAAATAAGCGCAGAAATCAATGTGGGACGTACGACGAATGTATCCGCTAGACACAGAGCGAAGAAATTTGTAGTTAATTGTTTACAGCAGCAGACGACCGATGCGGGTGCCTTTTCTGACAGCACAACATCGCCTGCAGTTGGATTCTAAATGACTGGAGAACTGTGTCGTGGTCGGATGAGTCCCAATTTCAGTTGATAAGAGCCGATGGTAGGATTCGACTAAGGCACGGGCCCCACAGACCCAAGTTGTCAACAAGGCGTTGTGCAAGCTGGTGTAACGGTGCAGGCTGTGTTTACATGGGACGGACTGGGTCCTCAGGACCAATTGAACCTATCAGTGGCTGGAAATGGACATGTTTGGCTACTTGCATATCATCAGCAGCCACTGACGGACTTCGAGGTCCCAAATAACGGTCAAATTTCTATGGATTACAATGCGCCACGTTATTGGGCCACAACTATTCGTGACTCGTTTGAAGAACATTCTGGACAATTCGATCGAATGATTCGATTGCCCAGCTCGCCTGACACGAATCCCATTTAGGGGACATATACACAGATCAGTTCGTGCACGAAATCTTGCACTGGCAACACTCCCGCAATTATGGGCGTCTATAGAGGCAGCATGGCTAATTATTTCTGCAGGGGACTTCGAACATCGTGTTCAGTCCATGTCACATCCAATAGCTGCATTACGTCAGGCGGAAGGAGATCCGACAATTTTAGGAGGTATCCCTTGACTTTTGCGACCTCCGAGTAGTGACGAAGCCCACACCTCTCTCTGAATTTTTAGTGAATGAGAATATCCTGGGAGAAAACTGGTAAGCATAGTTTTCCCAGTATGTCACGGTAAGAAACTTATTGGCTGTTGTACTCGTCCGCGTCGGGCGCGAGGAAACCATAGACGACAAACGGAAGCAAAAAATATGAGAAAATGAAATTAATTACACTACTGGCCATTAAAATTGCTACACCACAAAAATGACGTGCTACAGACGCGAAATTTAACCGACAGATGCTGTGATATGCAAATGATTAGCTTTTCAGAGCATTCACACAAAGCTGGCGCCGGTGGCGACACCTACAACGTGCTGACATGAGGGAAGTTTCCAACCGATTTCTCGTACACAAACAACAGTCAACCAGCGTTGCCTGGTGAGACGTTGTTGTGATGCCTCGTCTCAGGAGGAGAAATGCGTACCATCACATTTCCGACTTTGATAAAGATCAGACTGTAGCCTGTAGCGATTGCGGTTTATCGTGTCGCGACATTGCTGCTCGCGTTGGTCGAGATTCAATGGCTGTTAGCAGAATATGGAATCGGTGGGTTCAGGAGGGTAATATAGAACGCCGTGCTGGATCCCTACGGCCTCGTATCACTAGCAGTCGAGATGACAGGCAGCTTACCCGCATGACTGTAACGGATGGTGCAGCCACGTCTCGATCCCTGAGTCAATAGATGGGGACGTTTGCAAGACAACAACCATCTGCACGAACAGTTCGACGACGTTTGCAGCAGCATGGACTATCAGCTCGGAGACCATGGCTGCCGTTATCCCTGACGCTGCATCATCACAGACAGAAGCGCCTGCGATGGTGTGCTCAACGACGAACCTGGGTGCACGAATGGCAAAAAGTCATTTTTCGGGTGGATCCAGGTTCTGTTTACAGCATCATGATGGCCGCATCCGTGTTTGGCGACATCACAGTGAACGCACATTGCAAGTGTGTATTCGTCGTCGCCATACTGGTGTATCACCCGGCATGATGGTATGGGGTGCCATTGGTTACACGCCTCGATCACCTATTGTTCGCATTGATGGCACTTTGAACAGTGGACGTTAGATTTCAGATGTGTTACCACCCGTGGCTCTACCCTTCATTCGATCCCTACGAAACCCTACATTTCAGCATTATAATGCACGACAGCTTGTTGCAGGTCCTGTACGGGCGTTTCTGGGTGCAGAAAATGTTCGACTGCTGCCTGGCCAGAACATTCTCCAGATCTCTCACCGATTGAAAACGTCTGGTCAATGGTGGCCGAGCAACAGGCTCCCCACAATACGCCAGTCACTGCTCTTGATGAACTGTGGTATCGTGTTGAAGCTACATGGTCAGCTGTACCTGTACACGCCATCCAAGCTCTGTTTGAGTCAATGCCCAGGCGTATCAAGGCCGTTGTTACGGCCAGAGGTGGTTGTTTTGGGTACTGATTTCTCAGGATCTATGCACCCAAATTGCGTGAAAATGTAATCACATGTCAGATCTAGTATAATATATTTGTCCAATGAATACCCGTTTATCATCTGCATTTCTTCTTGGTGTAGCAATTTTAATGGCCAGTAGTGTATTTCTGATAACCGATGCAAATTAAGCATCTGTTTACATCACCGTCCAATAACATCATGAAGCAGAACACCATCAGTCCACTGAAACGACAACCTGTGTCATTGTCCCACGTTAATGGACCGATCAGCTTAATACTATTCTTATGTAAAGATATACGCAACAAATGAAAAGAAATGATCGGCAATTTGATCTGAGTGGTTCGACCTGGAGATATTCAAGTAAGTAACGAAATACACGTAATATATCCGGTGGTTCTACCCTCGAACAATTCTTCAGTTATATTTTATTTACTGGCTGTGAACAGTGACAGAAATATTCGTATATAATCCTAGTTGTTATCACAGGACTCAAGAGGTGTGCTTTTTCTAAATAAACGCGATTCATACATTTCCCTTAATATCGTATGTTTAACTAAATACAAAGGACCACAGGAGCAGATGCTTACCCTCTGTAGAATCCGACAGAGAAAACGCCACCATCAGGCGAGGATAGATGAAGTACGTAACGATCGCTTATTTCTTCACCGTCACTATGTATTTTGCATTTGCCGCTTCGCTCACTTACCAAGTGTCTATCCTAACGATTTTAATTACAAAACATTTCTTTGTATAAAAAAAAAACAGAAGACATTTTTCGGTTCTATAAATTACAGTATTAATAGACTTCTATAAATACGTTTTTGAAATCACTTTGGGGGCAAGGCATAAACGTCTTTCACAGATAATGAGGATATATTATGTGTTATAAGCCCAATGAATGAATGAATGAATGAATGAATGAAGTTATATGATGAACAGAACATACTTTATGCATTCAATCAGTTACCATCTAGTACTTAATTGTTCGTTTAAATATTTTTCAAAATAATTTTACTCTTTTTTTAATGTATTGGTTATGTATGATTTTCTGCTGGCAAATTATTTTCAGAAATATTCTCATTTGCTTGAGTTGTATAATAACCAAGTAAAGTTTACTTGCGCACTGATCAATAAACTGTCATTATTATAAGGCTTAGTTTTCAGGATTGGATGAGAACTTTTTTCAATATTTACATTTGACTGAGGCAAAAGTGAATAGTTGTGTTTACGTGGCATTATACTTTGTTTCCATTCCTCGCAACGGGAAAAAACTCAGCGAGGGATAAAATTTCCATCCAGTTTTGTTTAACATAAAGTTTGCTTCATATTTACAACCGCTACGTAATAGAATTACACACAAAATTGTTTTGCTTTAATTATGTTATCAATATTATTGTACTGTTTGTTTTCAAGTCCGAGCTATTTTTGGCTCAACAGTTTACAAACTGCAGTAAAGTTCTTAAACTTAAGTGTGATACAAGTCAGCGTTGAAGTCTTAATTGTAAATTTCATTTGATACGACTCTCTATGTAATTGTTACGGAGCTCACATCACACGGTCGGCGGCTCCAATCATCTGTTCTGTTGCGGCTCTGCCGCTACACCAACTGCTTCATAGGAACAAATGCCTGCTGCTGGTACCAAGGTTAGCACGATGTGTCGCGGGCTGCGCTTCTGCTTTTCACCTCAGCATCGTTTATACGAAACAAATTAAGTGCAGCATCACAGAGACAAAACATTTGTTATCCACTATACGGCACTGAAAAGAGTTTTGCTTAGCATATTTGTCTAGTCAGTTGTTTAATGTAGTTTATACGCAGTTACTACTGTTCGTTCATTTCAAAGTAAGAACACGTTTCCTTGTTGGCAACACTGTCAGCGGTCAGAGCGCTGCATGACATCCACTACACTACAGAATTACTGTTAGCCTGTTGCACATAGTTCAGCTCTCAGCGAATCATATTATAAAACTGTCTACGACAAACGGTAGTTTAGCGTTCTTGTAGGGCACAGGTTATTTATTCAGTCCTTAAAGTTTTTGTACTTTAAACGCGCACAACCATACGTGACAATTGTGGACTTGTTAAGCACTGTTACTGAATACCACAACGGCTGACATCAGTTCGCTTTGTTAGTACCACGTTTATCAGACGCGTTTATTTGTGGTTCGGTGCGGGAACACTTATGAAGATACACTTGGTTAAAAGCGTTCGTGCATACTTCATCCGATTACCTCCATAATCCGACGCAGCAGAGGTGAGTACAGATTCACGTACTACTATGGGCTTTCACATGTTGTATTTGCTTATGCTTGCGTAGCCTTTCAGTATGTGCTGAGTTCCACAGTGGGTTTTAAACTGCACTATCTACAGAATCATTGTGTCTCTTTTCTCAGGAGCTTCTGTGTACGTTGACAAATAGTTGCTGTGCAAGTATTTTGTTCTCGTGCAAGGTGAAGCTTAATACAACACTAGAATTATTTGTATATTAATATCTCTCTTTTGTGATTTTAGCGGTGGAGCTATGTAACAAGATTTATATGTTCTCATAGTATTCGCTCATGTACTTAGTTACTTGGTTTAGTGGCCTGATGTTTACATGTGAAATATATTTCATAAAAGAAAAACTTTTTTCTTTTCGTACATGGCATCGACATACGACCTTTACTTCCATAGAAATTACGGTGTCTACGCAATAAGCGAAAATTACCACAGGAAAAAATGGGTAAATAAACCGTCCGCCGCGTGCGCGAATCAAACATGGGCATCCAGACACACACAAAGAGAAATTTTGTGTAACTACGAGATTGACAAGATTCAATAAGCAACTCATTTCCTAGATTTTTCTATTAGTACTATGTGCTTGCTTTATTTATGTAGAAAAATTCACAAGAAAAATAATTACTGGCTCCTGCCATAACTTAGCAACTACGTTTGTAAAAATAAGCTAAACATAAGCCATACACAATTACAGATTTGTGCCTTGCTTGCATAGCTAAAGATTTTTATTTCTCTTGCTTGCTGGTATATCCTACCCATACTGGTTGTGCTTACAGTAAAAGTGTGATTTTATGGTGTACATTTTAATATTCACTCCCATACCATGTATCTGTCATAAATTAGTACTTTCCCAAATTATTTTGAATTAACTATTGTACTGTTCAGAACATATTTAAAACTCCTAGCTTTACACGCCACTGTGGTTAGTCCATGAAACAAAGCGTACTTCTACTGCTTCAAAGCTTGTGTCCAAATCGTGATCAGTTGTTATACAAACATATTTGCATATATACATTAGTCCATGAGATTAGTACAGCCGATCATCTGTCCGAGACTGTCATGAATTAAACAGAAATATTTACTATCTATAATTACAAGAGGTTCACTTAACTTTGAAGGATCATGCTTTAAAATTAGAAAAGTTTTTTTTTTCATTTTTAGAAGAGAAATTCGCCGGACTGACTACATAATGCCATCCTAACTATTAATACTATATATGAAGCTAAATTCAATAGAAATTGCACCACCTTTCCTTAGGCCCAGGGAAAGCAATACGTCACATGACAGTACTGTATGTGCAGACGAAGTTGGTAGTCGGCGCATGACTGGTGTGAATGACCTGAAGGCATTTCGCAAATACAGTTGCCACTGCGCGCAGTGTCAACTTAGTTTGCGCCTATGATACATCTGATAAGGGACTACCTGCTCATGATATTCGTACCCCTTGATACCAGGCTTATGCGGTAAGACATTTGAATATTTATTCAGCAAATCAGCTAGTTCAGCCTTTTGTTGTGCTGTTAAATGCCCTGATTCGCCTATTTTCGTTTGAATATGGGATAAAATATCCATGGCATCTCCTGTATTCTGACATTCTAGTGCATTATGAACACAGTACTGCTCACCACTAGTGGATAGAGCCTTAGTTTTTATCAGTTTGAGACTTTGGCCTTCACTTTTTCGCAATACCTACCATGACATGATGTTTTCCTTAAGAAACTTACAACTTGTTCCGTTCAGATGGTCGATCTTTGCGTCCCCTCTTAGCAGAAATCCCATGCCTACCAGACAGGAAACGGACAAATTCTTGACAATGATAAACGTTGAGCCCGCGCCGAATAACGCTGCGCGAACGGCTGGGCACGTTTGGGGAGAGTGGTGGTGGTGGTGGTGGTGGTGGGGGTGGTGGTGGGGGTTACGGGCACGCCCTGTAGAGGAACTTCAGAGCGCTGGAGAGGGAGTGCGTTCTAAACTGAAGCGTACGCTCAAAATTTTCGTTTAGTATTAAGTGGAGCCCTCACTTGTATGGTGACCATTCGAAAAGCTCTGCCACCTCTGCTTTCGTTAATATCAAAAAAGAATTCCGCTGAATTGGTTTTCGCCTGGTTTATTAACCATTTGTAATTTTCAGAGAAGCATCATGAGTGCCGAAATTTAACAATACCTGTACTTTTAACTTGTTGCCCTGTTAAAACTTGCTTCTTTTGCCAGAGCACAGCAGAGTTTACAGTTTCACCTCACAAACATGTTGTGCAGAGAGAATTCCGAAACAGTGGCTCATGAAGTTTAAGTAAGGAACTAAGGAAAAGTAAGATCGGTAGCTTATGAAAAACCACACCCGAGGTATAAATATAAACGTGTACTGTCTAATATTGTTCCGAAACCTATAGCATGTGCTTTCTTCGAGAAAGTCTAGTTCGTGGAATAACACGGTAAATGAAGTTCTGCATAATAAACATAAGGAAAAATAGTCTCTTTGCGTTTTATCATTTGCCAAAATCTCATTTCGATATCTCAAACAGTTGAGGAAATATAAGAGATGATGTTGATATTACACTGTGGCTTCATTGATACGTCAGAGCAGTTTTTTCGAGATCGATGACAGACACCAAGTCCCAAGTCTAAACAAAAATTCAGTATGTTAGCTAAATTTAATACACCGCTATAATATAATGTAGTATGCACCGAAAGTTATCATAGCGACTCTTGTTTTTCAATGCAAACTTTTTTGAAATTCGTGCAGCGCCTTACTTCCATGCAAATATTCAACTATGACTATTAAGGAAATTATGTGCACACATTATCATGTAGATGATACTACTGTTCGGACCTCACGTTCCACAGTCACCTAACTAATTGTCCCTTGGCACCAGTAGCACCGGAGACTACACAGTTTTGGAATGGCATTATCGGTACACTAGTTTTACTAGTTACACTTTTGAAAATTTCACGTCACGGACGTTAATACCTGCTCCTCTGTCCAGTACAACTGTCGTGGGTATGCTCTCCACTACAGCATTCACGGCTGCCTGAACTAGTTCTTTAATTTTCATGCACGATTTAAAATCTCCTCACAGTTCTTCTCGAATATCTGTATCCTCTTTATATCGTAGCATACGAAACTTTTCATCAGGTTTCCTCGTAGGTGTATGTTCTGGGTGTTCACAAATTTTTAAAGTCAGTTAAATACGCAAGTGTGAAATTAATAGCATCTACTGTAAAACAGTTACGCTTATCAAGATATTTGTACAACTTCCGCCGCTGTCTATAATAATAATAATTTTCAACTCGTCTGAAAAAAATTATGTATATGGAATTTTGTTATTTTGTATATTATTTAGTGCAGTTAATGGCAAGAATGAAACAATGTTTAATCTTTCACTACTCTCCATTTCATATATTTGTGTAAGTGGCAGTTTTCGCGCCTTTTTTAGTTTTTCTGAAAAATGTACAAGATCATGTATGTACAATTCATGTGTGTACAATTTACATATGTACAATTCATGTGTGTACAATTTATATATGTACAATTCATGTGTGTACAATTTATATATGTACAATTCATGTGTGTACAATTTATATATGTACAATTCATGTGTGTACAATTTATATATGTACAATTCATGTGTGTACAATTTATATATGTACAATTCATGTGTGTACAATTTATATATGTACAATTCATGTGTGTACAATTTATATATGTACAATTCATGTGTGTACAATTTATATATGTACAATTCATGTGTGTACAATTCATGTGTGTACAATTTATATATGTACAATTTATATATGTACAATTCGTGTGTGTACAATTCGTGTGTGTACAATTCGTGTATGTACAATTCGTGTATGTACAATTCGTGTATGTACAATTCGTGTATGTACAATTCATGTATGTACAATTCATGTATGTACAATTCATGTATGTACAATTCATGTATGTACAATTCATGTATGTACAATTCATGTATGTACAATTCATGTATGTACAATTCATGTATGTACAATTCATGTATGTACAATTCATGTATGTACAATTCATGTATGTACAATTCATGTATGTACAATTCATGTATTAGTTAATGAATTGATTTCTAGGCCGATAATCGGGAATTATTACGATGCACGCACACAGCTTACGCGTATTATACACTTCTTTGTTGAATGTTCGCTTCTAGTCGCGCTTATTTGATTTCCTCACTTTCTCAAACAACAAATGTCGTCTGAGAGGCCCTGCTTCCTTTTCCTGGTGATTCTGTTTTCTGTTAGCGTTTAATACAGGTTCAAGGGGCCCAGGTTGGATTCACAGCTGGAGCAGAAGATTTTTCTCCATTTGGGGACTGGGTTTTGTGTCACCATCATTTAGCCCAATATGGGCGTCGAATGCAGTAAGTACTTGCCCTCGGCTGCCGAACTTCCCCAAATGGGGGACTCCCGGCTCACAATGCTGTACGCTCATTACGACAGGTTCAACAGAACTGATGTTGACACTGCACAAGAAAGCCGATTCCTGCGCAGTAAACAGCCAACTCCAAACACACACTGCCTTTCACGGAAATTATTAAATTCAACTAAAGCCATCTACCAATGAGGTCACTTGACCAGAACATGAATAAGGCGCTGAGAGCCACGAGGGCCAAAAGCACACTGTCCTTGACCCCCAAATTTAAGTGAATATCAGAGAAACCAGTGAGACAGCTTTTCTTGAATATTCTGATATACATGTAATGTGGGCCTACAGTGCCGATAAACCTGACCCACCGAAAGGTCAACAGATTTCAGAAGCATTGAATAAATGCTCTACACTCACAATTGACGATGATGTGCTTTATGGTTCTGAGTGCCTCAAATGGATTACTGTAGGATAAAATCCAGAACTGAATGTACTGTATCTCATTCAGAATCTCACAAAGTAGGTGTTTTTTGCCAGTATATCTATAAAATACACCAATGTCCGATCTAATGTTACCATATAGCGGGTGAATTGGCGTATCTGTGCAGTGTGCCAACTGCCTAGTGGGATTTATGCCAAGCAAACGACTGCTGCAGTGCGCTGTCACCTGGTGGCATTGATGTAAACTTGTAGATGAGTGCTGTGAACCGTGCACATTGCTTATCAAATCCGTATGTATTTGGCCCGTGAATGTGCGCCCGTTATCGTGATACAAAGTTTCAGTTTCACTGAGTCAGGGGAACAATGTAGCGTAGCGCGGTAGGTGTCATTTATTTCGGGTTACCCCATCTACATTATGTTTAAAGCGTTCAAAGAAAAATAACCAATAAATCAGCAAGGTGCCAAATGGTACGGTGTTCATGTGCTCTTGTGCTCTTACCCAACAGCTGCCACTGCTCTTCATGCCGTCTACCACTCGCCCCCCTTTCTGACGGTCGTAGTGAGTACGATGGGGGCGGTTTTAGTATGACCCACCAGCGTTGCTTGAGGACCATTCCTGGGACACCTCTAAAGTGCTCACGGTATGATTTTGCGTGAGTGGCGTCCAGTGAGGCGCAGGCCCCGTGTTTTGTCCCGATATACTGCGTCCATTATTTCTGTCATTGTTATTCATCGACAGTTTCCTAGAATGTGATTGCAACCTCTGAATTGTGTTCCGAGAGCAGTTATACCCTGGAGTAAATCAATGTCCAATATTTTGGTTACTATGTCGGCCGTCTGCATGCGACGGTTAGTGCATATGATGTTATCTATTGTGGCGTTCATTCGCGTGATACGGCACTGCGCCGTTGCCACACACACCCTAACAAACAGTATTTACAATTAGTCCAGTAGAATTAGCATTCCAATCGGAAATAATTGCTACAAAAATTTTATTGTTTTAATGGCTTCGTTTGTGTCCCAGTATGACTATCCTAGGTTTTCCCCCACAGCCGAGTTGTGGAAAAGTGCGGGGGGGAGGGGGGGGGGCAAAAATGTACCCTAGAAAGTGGTATTTTTGGGTTTCGTGATTATATCTCGTAAATGACTCACAAATCGAAAACAGTGCAATTAAAAATTGTAGGGCATGAAATTCTGCATTGAACGAGACCATCCGTATATTTCTTGGACCACCCGTTTCCATACTAGTGTTCTTCAAAATTGGACCAATTTCACATATTCATAAAAATTTTTCGTTTTAACCTCTGTTTTTTGGTATTATCGTAGAAACTAACCCACCTATCAATAGTGTCGTTCAGAAAAAAGATATGGAGAGAGAAATTTGGCATTCGATGAAACCAAAAGTGAATTTATTGAACCACCCATTTGTGTACTGCTCCTCATTAAATTTGGACCATTTCTCATCAATTTCAAATGTAGTTCTTCAGTAATTCTTATGTACAGTCTTTTAAACACAGAACTATAGCAACCAATTTTCTTGTACTTATGTAATATAGTAATAGAATAAAATACTAAAATTTTGTAAAATTTGAAAAATATTAAAGTTTTTCATATGTTGAGGGTTAAGAACTGAGACCTCGTACCTGACAGATGTCAGAGAAAGTTCTGACTCAAAAAAAACTTGCAAGTGGAAAAAATACATGTTAGAACAAAATGATGCAAAAAATACAATGCACAACCTGTGAGTAATAAGTGACTATCTCTAAATAAAAAATCAAAACAATCAAAATTTTTATTAAAGGTTATTTTTTTAGCTCCCCTGTGAAATTTGTCTTGTCAGGAACGTGGTATCCGTTCATAACCCTCAATATAATATAGTGATACCCATTCAACTGATATGAAGGACACAGGAAGAGAGACACACTCCTTGAAATTAAGTAGTGATTATTATATTTCGTAATTACAGAATTTTACGTGAATGTATGAGATGAGAAGGTAAAAGTAGGTATGTACACAAATTTCACATACGTCAACGTTTGACTGTCTTGTTGAGAGAAGAGAATGTGGAGCTGGTTCTTTGGAGGTAGGAATGAGGCCAAGACAAACTCTGAAGCCTGCCATCCCCAGAGGAGCGGATCCATCTGGTGTCCTATCCACATTTGTACTTGTAAGTAGGTCCACAAGCAATGCTGGCGATCTGCTTCCGACGTTGGTGGTAGGGATGCTAGGGTGAATCTGAATTTCATAATCGCTTTGGAAAACAGGTCGAATCGCAAGTTGTCTGAAGTCTCTCCTGCCATACCTCCGTAAATCAGAGGTCAGCTTCGACAATAGCTTCAGCTTGAGTGTCATGCTCTAAGAAAGGTTTGATATCTTCCAGAAGACATTTTTGACCAGTAGACTGACCACCTTCTTCTTGCCCTGACCGAAGGGTGCTGAAGTTGTGTCACATCCACTTATGGGGTAAAGAAATATGAGTGACCTGATCTTTGCCAGTTTGAAACTGTTAGAATCAAATACTTTTGATGAGGTCTTTCCTCTTCCAGGTTTCAAGAAATATATATTTGCTGATGGTGTGGCTAGGGCATTGAGCATGATGAGAAGGTCCGTATCCTCACCAACAACCACAACCTTCTCATGCTCCTGTGAAACCTCAAGCACTGTGGCAACAATTAGGTGGTCTGCGTCTTCAGTAGCTTGCCTTACTGAGAAGCCTTCATCTTCGAGCCTCGAAATAAGCAAGCTAATGAGATGTACTTTATTTCTGGAAAGGAACTGCTCCTGAGTCATAGTCACCATCATTAGCTCGGTAAATAAGACCTCAGGAGTAGTGTGTCTTTTGCTTCGGCAGAGGTGCTTAGCATATTTGATTCTCTTGGTGGGCAAGTCTTCTGGGTAGCCATCGACCACCACACTTGTCGCACTTCCGCTGTAGTGTCTTCTTAAGTATTCAACGTATTTGGTTAGCATTAACTTAAGTGTTTCACCATTCTTCCATACAACGCACTGGAGAAGAAATCCATCGATGACAAGGGTGCCATCTCATATTGGAAGAATTCTTTAATAAAATGAAGAACAAACCGCCTTCAGTCACAAGTTGCGTTTATTTACTACACTATGCATTTCGAGCACTGGAGGCTCATCTTCAGGTGCTTTTTAGTGATTTACATAATGTTTTTTAGTTGTTTGCCTGTTGATATTACATTTTTCTGTTACAACATGGTATATTCTAGATGTAAGTTTAACAGCGTTAATAATATGAAAATAACTTACAGTTTAACATTGTATGATGTCTGCTTCTGTTGTGCAGTTGGTATACACAATATACGTCTTTAATTTTGCAGTACATACTGAGATATATACATAGTCACACACTTTCTCGCACATTGTAGTAGCAGAACGTAAACCTGCCACAGATTCTCGTTCATACAGATGTTCTACTTATAAATATAATCGATTTTCTTGTTTCACAGAAGATAACGTGATAGTATTAGTACACAGGTATTATGAAAATAATTATTTGGCACCATGTTGTAGGTTGTCAGCTGTTCGTACTATTATGGATTTGATTTCTCAGGAAAAAATAAACTTTTGAAGGTGTAAAAAAAATTGTGGCTGTTAAACTCTGTTCATTCAACAAGTTTTCGGAACATTTTTCTTTGTGTAGCATTATTTCTAACTGTTCTAGTAGATTAAATTTTTTACTGTTGGGTTCTGTGTGAAGTACAGTTAGGCTGTTGTGGATGTCGTCAAGTCTGTTTATTAATATACATGTTGTTAGTTATTGTAGATTTTTCAAAATGGTGTAGTCGAAAGGTGTCTGTGTGTTCTTTATACCGTGTGTGGAAGGTTCTTCCAGTTTTTCCTATGTAAAATGCAGGGCAACTGTTACATTGTAATTTATATATTCCACTGTGTTATGTTATTGGCTTGTTTGTGTTCCCTGCGTGAGGTAAGTGGTATCCAAGTTTGCCGTTTGTGGAGAAAAATATTTTAATATTTTTTTAATAAGTTAGCTACTTTTTGTGATACTATGCCTAAGTATGGGATGCTTGTGAAGATTTGTTTGTGTTGGTAGTTTTCTATCTGCGCCTAAACTTACTTGCATCTGTGCAGGATGACAGAAAGTGGATGGAATGACCGGTTGAGATGAGTTTGTAACGAAGTATGATCTAATGGTAGATGATTGAATGGTAGATGCATTCTAGAGAGAGGAAGATGTTGCGTCAGATCATTTTAAAAAATTTTCCCTTCTGTTGGGGTGCATCAGTTGTGTGGCATAACCTGTGTTCGACTCGTATTCAACTGTATGTTATGTCTGAGGCTTAGAGAACTATCTACTCGCGATCTTTAACAGCAGATCTGCCATCAGAGAAGTTCCATCTCATGTGTGTGTGGTTATGACGATGACGACGACGACGACGACGACGACGAAACACGCCCATCTTGTTTCGGCACTTTCCTCTAGATGAACGAAGATATTTGCAAGGTACTCCATTAACCTGCCGCATCTTTGGCATAAAATCGAGTCTTCAGTTTCATAATTACATTGATTCTATGTTAGTGACAGTTTGTGAGATACTGAATTCCCATGGATACATCTGCTTGACAGATGTTCTGTTTACAGATTTAGTGACGGCATGTCTTGTAATTTCACATGTCGAACATCGTTGCTATGCGTTGGTCAGTTTCCTTGTGAGAGGTATTCTCCGTTACTAAAGATCATTTTGTATGGGACTGATGCAGGCATAGTATAATTTCTAAACCGTGATCGGATATGAACAGAGGATGCTATACACCTCTGCGAAACTATATTGTGCATGTATCACAGGGAATCGATGTCTTAAGGAAGTAGTTTTTTTCATTTCACAGTTTATCTTGTTACAGTTTCAGGGCGCAAAATTGCTACGGTCATTAGCGCCCATTCTGCGACTTAGGGAAGGGTACAAAAACCAAATGGGAAATCTGCAGCAATGAAATCTAAACTCAACAAGAGGGAAAACTAAAAAACCAAAGGGAAACTTAGGAAACCACTGTAGGAGAGGGGGTTGTTTTTCCCAAAAAGAGCTTCAAATGACAGACGTGATCTCATTGACACTGATAAACTCGAAGGCACGATCAGCTGAGCGCGTGTCATCATCTGAAATGGAAGGCATATCAGGCGACAGCTGTAGATGGGCTCGTAGTGGAGTAAAATAGGGGCACTCAAGAAAAAGGTGTCTCACCATCCACAGTTGAGAGCAGTGGGGATAAAGTGGGGGAGCATCGCCACTTAAAAGATGTCAATGGCGAAAAAGTCAGTGCCCTATCAAGCGTCTAGTTAAAATTACCTCCTCCAGATGACAAGTTCGGGAGGAAGATGTCTGAGCACTGAGAAGAGGTTTCACATCCCGCAATTTATTAGCGGGAAGTGTAGACCAATGAGCGTGCCATAAAAGAGCAACACGACGAAATAAGACACAATGCAGATCGGTGAAGGGCACCACGCGAACAGTGGGCCGAGGAAGGGAGACTGTAGCATTGCCTGCTATATCGGCTGCCTCATTTACATGGATACCAACAGTAGGGGGACAAGGTATGTTCTATCCGACATTCCATTGTTGCAAATTTGTTCAAAATGACGGCGATGACGTCATCCAAGATGGCGGCTCTAGACTTAGCAACAGTGCATGACGTCATCCAAGTTGGCGGAATTTGGTGAGAAGTTTGAATTTTGGCTGGAAGATAGCTCAATTGCGCTACCTCCACTAACCTAACCCTCCAGAAAAAAATTGGTTGGAAATTCAAATTCCAGCAGGATAATGCATCACACCACGAAAATGGCGGGAATATAGACCACTTGGGGTACGTCCACTAACCTAAACCCCAACCCCGTAGAAAATGGCGGCAAGCTCAAATTCCAGCACAATAATGACAGTAAAACTTGACTTGTCTTTATTATTACTTCAACAATATCATGCAGGTGTGTTCGCCACGAGGTCCAACTGGCTAAGTCACATAGCCACCAGCAGAGGGCGTCATTCAAGATGTCGGATTTTGGCGGGAAGTTTGAATTTTGTTGGAATGAAGGCCAACTGCGTCACGTCCACTCAACTACTGTCATCAAGGACGGCGACTTATTTTGTTTCACCACTCAGATGACCTGATTGGCGGTGCACATTCAGTCTTTGCTGTGTTGTCATCGTCAAAGCATCGTCACATGTTTGATCATCAAGATGAATGTGAAGGATGTAGACATTTGAGGGAGGACTAGCCACATTTCACTACATCATTTATAGAAGAGTATGATAATGCAGATGGCAGTTATAAGAATCGAGGGGCATGAAAGGGAAGCAGTGGTTGGGAAGGGAGTAAGACAGGGTTGTAGCCTATCCCCGATGTTATTCAATCTGTATATTGAGCAAGCTGTGAAGGAAACAAAAGAAAATTTCGGAGTAGGTATTAAAATCCATGGAGAAGAAAAAAAAAACTTTGAGGTTTGCCGATGACATTGTAATTCTGTCAGAGACAGCAAAGGACTTGGAAGGTCAGTTGAATGGAATGGACAGTGTCATGAAAGGAGGGTACAAGATGAATATCAACAAAAGCAAAACGAGGATAACGGAATGTAGTCGAATTAAGTCGGGTGATGCTGAGGGAATTAGATTAGGAAATGAGACATTTAAAGTAGTAAAGGAGTTTTGCTATTTGGGGAGCAAAATAACTGATGATGGTCGAAGTAGAGAGGATATCAAATGTGCTGGGGGTCATAGTATTTTCATGCAGCACTCGACTGTTGATAACTTATTCAATCTAGACATGGCAGTAACTAGTACTAAATAGATGGCGCCCATGTGTTCAAGCTGTATACAGTAACATCATTAACTGGCTTCAGACATGTAGCATTCACATAGAAGATATAGACCATTGTCTTAGCACCTGTATAACGGCAGCACCGAAGTCTTGTGCTATTCCTCAAATAAGTGTTGTGAATGTTGAACTCAAATTTAGTGATGGCATACCCAACTATTTCAATGGGTCTATAACATTATGAGATACATTTGCTGAATTTGAGGGATATAAGAAACAACTCTTTTCGAAATACTGTACTTCTGTTGCACCATTTGAAAAAGAATGAACTTATTGTTTTCCATGCTGATCATAATTTTATGTCTCGAGTAAATAAATATATTTATAATATTAAATTTCTCTTTGTCTTTTTCATTTCTCTAGACAAAAATGTCACAATTGTTAATGCACGTTAGTACACCTTTATGTACGTTAATGTACTGTATGTGACACACTTCCCTTTAAATACACCATGTGGAATTCATTCTGTCGTGTAGCCGTTTTAGTTCAGTTGGTAAGGTGATTGCACTATAGTGGCTACACACACACACACACACACACACACACACACACACACACACACACACACACACACACACACACTATTTATCATATAAAAGCCTATTGCACGCCAGTACGTAGCACAATAGGTATCATGGCAGGCTGGGTGATGCACACTTGCTGCATAGACTTTGTTGTTGGTGACTGGTTCTGTGATGATCAAGACCAGAAGACCAAGTAGTAGTAGTAGTAGTAGTAGTAGTAGTAGTAGAAGAAGAAGAAGAAGAAGAATGGAGCACTCCTTCACAACAGCATACGAGCTATAATTGTAGGTCCTTCCAACTGTGGTTAGACAAATGTCTTGATGGCTCTGTTAACACACACAGACTGAGTCCGCTTCAAGCACCTTTTCGTCTACTCTGAAACACTGCTTAAACCCAAGTACCAGTTACTGCAGAAAATGTTAGATGGGGTAGACGGCTCTTTTTTTGTTTTTTTTTTGTGGTTTTAGGGCGCACAACTTCAAGTGTCATTAGCGCCCAGACTATGTTAGGAATGCACCGTGAGGCACAAGTTTAAAACAGCAACTAAAATGGAAAACATGATAAAAGACAGATTGACAGGCATAGGATTAAAAACAGCATAATCAAATGTTCTTAGACAGGTTTGTCAAGTTGATAAAATGAAGTACGCGAGCAGCTGCTCCTGGGTCATCCGCTAAAATGGCATCTAGAGTACATGGCAGGCCAAGATCAAGATGCAGTGTATTAAAATCTGGACAGGACGTTAAAATGTGTTGGACCGTCATGGGCAGAACGGCGCCGGCGCAGCCGTCAGCAGATGGTGATGGCTGAACCGGCAGTGTCCAATTCGTAACTGGGCCAAAACTACCTCCTCCCGCCGAGAAGGGCGTGAGGAGGACGTCCAAGCCACGGGAAGAGGTTTTAAGGCCCGAAGCTTGTTGTCTGTAAGTGCAGCCCAATCGGCATGCCACAGCGATAAAATGCGCCGACAAATGACCTTGCTAAAATCGGACGAAGGGACACAACAAGAAGCTGTCCGAGGCTGGAGGACCGCAGCCTTGGCCGCGGCATCTGCAGCTTCGTTCCCAGTGATACCGACATGGCCAGGAACCCACATAAAGCTAACCGGAGAACCGACGTCCACCAGCTGCTGAAGAGAGCGTTGGATCCGGTGTACGAAAGGGTGAACCGGGTATGGATCACTGAGGCTCTGGATGGCGCTCAGGGAATTGGAGCAGATGACATAAGCAGAATGTCGGTGGCGGCAGATGTAAAGAACTGCCTGGTAGAGGGCAAAGAGCTCAGCTGTGAAGACTGAACAATGGCCATGGAGCCGGTATTTGAAACTTTGTGCACCGACAATAAAGGAACACCTGACCCCGTCATTGGACTTAGAGCCATCTGTATAAATGAAAGTCATGTCGATGAACTTCGAACGAAGTTCCAAAAAACGGGAGTGTTAGACCGAACCGGGGGTAACCTCTTTTGGGAGCGAGCTGAGGTCAAGGTGAATGCGGACCTGAGCCTGGAGCCAAGGTGGCGTGTGGCTCTCGCCCACTCGAAAGGTTGCAGGGAGTGAAAAATTAAGGTGTTGAAGGAGGCGACGAAAGCGAACTCCAGGGGGTAGGAGGGCAGAGACATACAACCTGTATTGACGGTCAAGAGAGTCGTCAAAAAAGGAACAATAAGATGGATGGTCGGGCATTGACAGTAGCCGACAGGCATACCGACAAAGCAGTATATCGCGCCGGTAGGTGAGTGGCAATTCGCCAGCGTCAGCATGAAGACACTCTACGGGACTAGTACAAAATGCTCCGATCGCAAGTCGTAAACCCCGATGTTGTATGGAGTTGAGGCGGCGTAAGATGGATGGCCGTGCAGAGGAGTATACGAAGCTCCCATAATACAGCTTGGAGCGGACGATCGACCGATATAGACGAAGTAGGACGGTTCGATCCGCTCCCCACGACATACCACTGAGAACACGGAGGACATTTAAAGAACGGGTACAACGGGCGGCCAAATATGACACATGTGGAGACCAGCTAAGTTTCCTGTCAAATGTAAGGCCTAAAAATTTTGTTGTCTCCACGATTGGGAGAGCAACGGGACCGAGTCGTAAGGACGGTGGGAGAAACTCTTTGTAGCGCCAGAAGTTAATACAGACCGTCTTCTCGGCAGAAAAACGGAAGCCATAGGTGACACTCCAGGAGTAAAGGCGGTCAAGAGAACGCTGAAGACAGCGCTCCAGGACACATGGACACTGCGCGCTGCAATAGATGGTAAAATCGTCCACGAAGAGGGAGCCTGATACATCAGCTGGGAGGCAATCCATTATTGGATTGATCGCGATGGCGAAGAGAGCGACGCTCAAAACTGAGCCCTGTGGCACCACATTCTTCTGGCGAAAGGTGTCAGACAGGACAGGACCCACACGTACCCTGAACTGTCGATCCATTAAAAAGGAACGACTAAAAAGAGGGAGGCGTCCGCGAAGGCCCCATGTATGCATGGTGCGGAGAATGCCCGCCCTCCAACAGGTGTCGTAAGCCTTCTCCAAATCAAAGAACACAGCCGCTGTCGGGCGCTTCCGCAAGAAGTTATTCATAATGAAGGTCGACAAGGTAACCAGATGGTCAACAGCAGAGCGGCGCCTACGAAATCCACATTATACATTGGTAAGTAGGCGTCGAGACTCGAGCAGCCAAACCAATCGAGAGTTAACCATTCGCTCCATCACTTTACAGACACAGCTGGTAAGCGAGATAGATCGATAACTGGAAGGCAAGTGCTTGTCCTTCCCCGGCTTAGGAATCGGGACAACAATAGACTCGCGCCAGCATGCGGGAACATGTCCCTCAATCCAGATGCGATTGTATGTACGAAGATGAAAACCATTACCCGCAGGAGAAAGGTTCTTCAGCATCTGAATATGAATAGAATCAGGCCCTGGAGCGGAGGACCGTGATCGGCCAAGTGCGTTTTCGAGTTCCTGCATGGTGAATGGGGCATTACAACTTTCACAATTCGAGGAGCGGAAGTTAGGTGGCCTAGTCTCCTCTGCCTGTTTGCGGGGGAGGAAGGCAGGGTGGTAATGAGCGGAGCTCGAAACCTCTGCGAAAAAGCGGCCGAAGGCATTGGAGACAGCCTCAGGGGCCGCAAGGACGTCATTTGCGACCTTCAAGCCAGAAACTGGTGAGTGGACCTTAGAGCCAGATAGCCGGCGCAGGCTACCTCAGACAACAGAAGAAGGAGTAAACCTGTTGAAGGTGCTTGTGAAAGCAGCCCAGCTTGCTCTCTTGCTTTCTTTGATAATACGACGACACTGAGCACGTAATCGTTTATAATTGATACAATTCGCCACTGTAGGGTGGCGTTTAAATGTGCGTAAAGCACGTCGACGAGCACGTAAAGCGTCTCTACATGCTGCGGTCCACCAGGGGACCGGTATGCGACGTGGAGAAGAAGTAGGGTGAGGGATGGAATATTCAGCAGCAGTGAGAATGACTTCCGTGAGGTGTGCGACCTGACGATCGCAGCTTGTGAAGGTTTGATCCTGAAAGGTCGCCCTGGAAGAGAAGAGCCCCCAGTCTGCTTTGGTGATGGTCCAACTAGAGGAGCACGGAGAGGGGGTATGCTGCAGGAGATGGATAACACACGGGAAGTGGTCGCTCGATTATGTATCAGAAAGTGCATACCACTCAAACCGGCGTGCAAGTTGGGGAGTACATATAGAGAGGTCTAAATGGGAATATGTGTGAGATGTGTCCGAAAGAAAAGTAGGGGCGCCAGTATTGAGGCAGACAAGATTGAGCTGGTTGAAAAGGTCTGCTAACAAGGAGCCCCTCGGGCAGGATGCTGGAGAGCCCCAAAGGGGATGGTGGGCATTGAAGTCTCCAGTTAACAAAAATGGTGCAGGTAGCTGAGAAATAAGTTGCATCATGTCTGCCCCGGTAACGGCAGATGACGATGGAGTGTAGACGGTACAAAAGGAAAACGTAAAAGTGGGGAGAGTAATGAGGATGGCAACTGCCTGCAGGCCGGTGTGCAACGTGATGGGATCGTAGTAAATATCATCCTGGACCAGCAACATAACCCCTCCATGAGCTGGGATACCTACCACAGGGGGTAGGTCAAAACGCACAGAGGTATAGTGTGCCAAGGCAATTTGATCGCATGGGCGTAGCTTCGTTTCCTGGAGGGCTACGATGAGCGGATGGTGCAAGCGGAGCAGCAACTTCAAGTCCTCTCGGTTGGAGCGAATGCTGCGAATATTCCAGTGAATAAGTGCCATCGTGAGAAGAAAAGGAAGATGAAAGAAGGGGTCACCTCGAAGGCCGCTGAGGGCCTGGCTTCGAGCGAGCACAGCCGCCGCTATCAATAGGCGGACAGTCATCGTCCATTGGGTCTATAGGTTCATCGGCCATCTCGGGAGGATGGCCGGAAGGGGAAGCTTCCTCTGCCGGTGAACGGCCAGATGTACGGCTACCAGCGGTCCGGCCAGGCGAAACGGATGACGGCCTGGGGCGGCAACCGCTGAGTGGCGTAGGAGAAGAAATGCGCCGTGGCGGAGAAGGAGAACTGTGCTTCCTATGAGCCTTTTTGGAAGGACGTTTGGTGGAAGTACCAGTCGAAGGCTGAGAGATCGAGGTACGTAGGAAGTCTGCACGGGATGGTTCCTTCTTGAAGGCCCATGCATCTGACTTCGGGGTCTTCATCTTAGCAGAAGCTGATGAAGGTGCTGGTGTCTGTGGGGTGATGGGAGGAAGAGGAGTCGTCGACCGCGCGATCTTAGCAGTGGCCGAACGGACGACCGTGGTGCTGAAGGTTAGATCGCATGTCTGGGTTGCTACCTCCCTAGTAGTCCGAGGAGAGGCGAGGACAGTACTGTATTTCCCCGCTGGGAGCAGCGTGGGCTTCCTACTAGCCAATAGCTTGCGAGCAGCCGAGGTGGACACTTTCTCTTTGACTCGAATTTCCTGGATACAGCGTTCTCCCTTATAGACAGGACAGTCGCGGGAGGATGCGGCATGGTCACCCTGACAGTTCACACAACGAGGAGACGGAGGTGGGCAGTCACCCTCATGGGCATCCCTGCCACAAGTGACACATTTAGCCGCATTGGAGCAAGACTGTCGAGTGTGATTGAAACGCTGACACTGGTAGCAGCGCGTAGGTGTCGGGACATAGGAGCGAACAGAAATAACCTCGTAGCCCGCCTTGATGCGCGATGGCAGCTTAACACTATCGAAGGTCAAGAAAAGTGTCCGGGTCGGTACAAGGTCGTTGTTGACCTTCTTCATGACCCTATGGACAGCCGTCACGCCCTGCTCAGCGAGGAAAGATTGAATCTCCTCGTCAGTCAATCCGTCGAGGGAGCTAGTATAGACTACACCACGAGACGAATTCAAAGTTCGGTGGGCCTCCACCCGGACAGGGAACGTGTACACGAGTGTGGCCCGAAGCAGTTTTCGTGCCTGAAAGGCACTCTCAGTTTCTAGTAATAAGGTACCGTTATGCAACCTGGTACAAGATTTGACAGATCCGGCTATGGCATCTACGCCCTTCTGGATAACGAAAGGGTTGACAGAGGAAAAATCCTTTCCGTCCTCAGATCAAGAAACGATGAGGAACTGTGGGGCAGGCGGTAGTACTTTTGTCACTGGTGGCTGGTCACGTTTCCGTTTTTGGGCAGAAGTCGAAAGCGATGGAGTAGAATCCATTGCAGAGGAATCCCCCATGATTGCCAGCGTCTCCGATGGCGCGCTCCTTCCTTGTGGGGACCCTCTCAGAGGGCACTCCCACCTTAGGTGAATGTTTACACCTCAGGTCACACCTCCCGAGAAACAGACGGAGGGACCAATCGGCATGGTCAGAAGGAATCAGCTCAGGCAATCAGCCCTCCCCGGGCCTGGCCTCTACCAGGTGGTATGCGCGTGCCTTACATGTCTACACAGGGCGGGGAATTACGCGTTACCCCGTCACCGGCTACGCGTGCGAACGCGTGGGTCGGCCTTCAGGCACGCACAGGGAGGAAGGAAGAAGAGGAAATAGAAAGAGAGGGAGAAAGAGGACAGACTGTCTGAAACGCCGAGGCGGAGACCAGTGAGGGGGGAGGCAGTGAGGGGGGAGGCAGTGAGGGGGGAGGCAGTGAGGGGGGAGGCAGTGAGGGGGGAGGCAGTGAGGGGGGAGGCAGTGAGGGGGGAGGCAGTGAGGGGGGAGGCAGTGAGGGGGGAGGCAGTGAGGGGGGAGGCAGTGAGGGGGGAGGCAGTGAGGGGGGAGGCAGTGAGGGGGGAGGCAGTGAGGGGGGAGGCAGTGAGGGGGGAGGCAGTGAGGGGGGAGGCAGTGAGGGGGGAGGCAGTGAGGGGGGAGGCAGTGAGGGGGGAGGCAGTGAGGGGGGAGGCAGTGAGGGGGGAGGCAGTGAGGGGGGAGGCAGTGAGGAGGAGGAGGCAAGGAGGAGAAGGCAAGGAGGAGAAGGCAAGGAGGAGAAGGCAAGGAGGAGAAGGCAAGGAGGAGAAGGCAAGGAGGAGAAGGCAAGGAGGAGAAGGCAAGGAGGAGAAGGCAAGGAGGAGAAGGCAAGGAGGAGAAGGCAAGGAGGAGAAGGCAAGGAGGAGAAGGCAAGGAGGAGAAGGCAAGGAGGAGAAGGCAAGGAGGAGAAGGCAAGGAGGAGAAGGCAAGGAGGAGAAGGCAAGGAGGAGAAGGCAAGGAGGAGAAGGCAAGGAGGAGAAGGCAAGGAGAAGAAGGCAAGGAGAAGAAGGCAAGGAGAAGAAGGCAAGGAGAAGAAGGCAAGGAGAAGAAGGCAAGGAGAAGAAGGCAAGGAGAAGAAGGCAAGGAGAAGAAGGCAAGGAGAAGAAGGCAAGGAGAAGAAGGCAAGGAGAAGAAGGCAAGGAGAAGAAGGCAAGGAGAAGAAGGCAAGGAGAAGAAGGCAAGGAGAAGAGGGCAAGGAGAAGAGGGCAAGGAGAAGAGGGCAAGGAGAAGAGGGCAAGGAGAAGAGGGCAAGGAGAAGAGGGCAAGGAGAAGAGGGCAAGGAGAAGAGGGCAAGGAGAAGAGGGCAAGGAGAAGAGGGCAAGGAGAAGAGGGCAAGGAGAAGAGGGCAAGGAGAAGAGGGCAAGGAGAAGAGGGCAAGGAGAAGAGGGCAAGGAGAAGAAGGCAAGGAGAAGAAGGCAAGGAGAAGAAGGCAAGGAGAAGAAGGCAAGGAGAAGAAGGCAAGGAGAAGAAGGCAAGGAGAAGAAGGCAAGGAGAAGTTAAGGGAAAGAGTAAGGAAGACAGTGAGGTGGAGAAGAGCAAAGAAAGGAACCAACAAAAGGAAGGAAGAAACGAGAAGTGAAAATCCAAAAAGACCACAATTATAGGTCGTGGAACCGTCCGTCTCCGGACGCAGCCGCTAACTACCCCCGTGAGGGGGATGGACTCCTTTTAGTCGCCTCGTACGACAGGCAGGAATACCTCGGGCCTATTCTAACCCCCGGACCCGCAGGGGTAGGATTTCTGTGGTTGGGAGCTATCAAGTGATTTAAATTAAAACACATTGACATGAGTACGGAAGGCTAAAATATGTTACTAGTTTCAGATTTTATTTTATTTCCACCTTTCAGACAGTCAAGCATCAATAGCCTTACAGAACAATCAAGTTATTCTTGTCGTTTTGCTAAGGAGATTTGGCTTTTATTAATCTTTTCCGCTGAGGCAGTCAATTTATTTGAAACGAACTGTTTAATTCCACACTACTGGCTGGTTTCAACTGTTTGCTGCATTTCAAAAGTGCATGTTTTCACCTTCTAGCACGTATGTAATTATGTTATAATGAAGAACCAAAGATGAAATGATACATTACTGGTACGCCAAGAAAATTTACATTCGAATCTGGACATACGAATGTGCACTTCAAGGCGAATTACGCGTTTTAGTGTGGTTCACGAAATTCCGATGCTCTTTGCGTTTCCTCTGATTTCTTTCTTTTATGACAATGTAAGATCTTTTAATGTCTTACACCTACGAACATACGAGCTTCCAGAATCCTAGTAGCTGCGCAAGCGCGGTGACGCCTGTTATCTGGCGCCTGTTATCTGGCGCTGGCTACTGAGACTAACCTATCTCTAACAGGTCGCGGGAAAATATTGCGAATGGTTATTTGAAAAGCGTTAGTTTCAAAGTAAATTTTCTTTTATGTAAGATGAACTATGTGCGAGAATTTACGATGAATTCCTTAAATCACAGAGCGTTTGACTCATTTAAAAATCAAGTCTGGTACGAACATTTAGAAAAATTTCGAGCTCAGAAGATCAGTCATGTCCTTGTTAAAAAATTTTACTGGCACATTTGTGGGATGTGTCTAAGTGTAACGTGCGCAAAAAAGATCAACATGATATGGGAAAGCTTAGCTTCTCTTGCAGCTTATTAATCATAGAGACCAAGATTATATGTGAAAACTCTGCTTTTCTTGTAGTAACAATATGTATATTAATTTAAACCATTAACGTTTCCTATCTGTGTGCACGCACTACTTAACGGTGGTATTGCTATCACGTGTCCTATGCTCGAATATTCGATGTCATCGGCTGGTGAGATCACGTGACATGAGCTATGACTGGTTACAAAAGCGCATTGCAAGCTTGATTTCAATGCTTCAGAAAGTGACATGCGGAATTTAAGTTTACACTTTCGTAACACGAAAATATGCAGCATACACGTTTCCAAATTTTTTTTTTTTTTTTTACTGAATGTGGTTTTCTAAAGAGCCGAGAAGTACTACACTGATGTATAAAACCAGAACCATTCAAGGGATTGATAAATTTTACAGTTTCGAGGAAAAGTACCCTGTCACTTAACAAGGAAAAAGTGTATTTTCACCCGGGAGAAAGTGTAATTTTAACCGAGAAATCCGGGAATTTTTTTTCTTGTCCTCTTATACACCCTGTATTTACTCCTGTCAGCTTAACGTCCGGGAATTCGGTTATAAATAGAATGTTATTCACAAGAGACCAATCTGTGCTTACGTAATGTGCTATGTCAAATAATGCACTTTTTATACCAGGGCCGGCCAAACGCTGCACAGTGTGCAGACGTGTGGAAGTGCTGCACATGTGCGACAGCGGCATCTGTTATTGGACATGTGTCCTAAATGAACGGAGGGGGCTCCACTTCCCTGTTTATGTGGTACAAGCAAGAGCGCAACATTCCCAGTCTCGTTTACCCCTGGTAACCGTAACCTTAACCTTAACAGAGAAGTACTGAGAAATGGCAAATACTGTGAAAAATTAAATGACGGGAGATCTATGTTCTCAGTCGTTTAAAAATGACTGGGAACTGCAATTCTTTTTTGTAGCCGTTGGTGAAAACTCTCAGTGTATGCTGTGCCGCCGAATAATAAGCGGCTAGTGTAAGTTTTCAATTGAAAGACACTACAATACATACCACAAAGACGAGTGTAGTGTACTCAACAGTGAAGAACGGCAAGCAAAATTAAATGTGCTTAAGAAAATGGATGAGACACATCAACTCGGTTATCATTTCTCATGACCAGTGATAAACGTGTTTGGATTTATTCCTTTCATAATTAAAAATTATTGTTTACTAACTGTGCATCATTGCCTCATTCTGCTCCATGTTACATTATTGTCAGGAAAGTTGGTCATTAAAGCGATTCTTCCAATGTATACTTACATTTAGGTTTTTCTTTTAATGCGTGAAGGGCTACGCTCAGCTGAAGTCGATAAAACATAACATTCATCTAATTGTCGGTTATTATGCAGATTTCAGACGTAACTGATGAAAGATATAGCAATAATGGTATTGAAATAACAGGTGATCATCGAGAGGTCTGCTGTTATTCTGTTCAGAGGTCAGTGAGACAAATTATGTGAGTAACTGAGGGCACCGAGAATTAGTTATAGGAAACCTTGCATTAGTTTAATGTTATTTTAAATCATGAATAAGGTTCTTGGGAGTCTAATTACTCTCTTTCTTAAATACTAGATCAAAAGCATTACGCGTATTTACGTGCCGTCAGTCAAGGTGCCTTAATAAAAATCCACGGTTGTTAACTGTATTACTTGTCTTACTGAGTTAAACTGTTAACATAAAAGTAGACGTCTCAATGAGTAGATTGTGACAGTATTTTAAATGTTTAATACGCTAAATACCTTCCCATGGTTGGCCTGCTAGCTGTGGAAAGAGCACTAGAATGCGCCGGTACAGAATATCCCAGCAAGTGGATAAAGCGACATCTGTGCGTAGAAACATGCACTACATGAACGCTGACTGCTGCGGCGTGCACGCTGTGACCCGAAAGTTGCATATGTGCAGGAGCACCGCACGCGTGCAGAATTTATGGCCGGCCCTGTTTTATACCAATCAGTCCACGCATATCAACTATCGTAGACAATTTTTTATTAATAACTTACTTAATAACAGAAGATCTTGTACCGTTTCACGCTGCAAGAAGCCTCTTCTTTGACATGCACACTTACAGTAGAAATATTTGACGTAACATCTGAAACGCTGAGTTCTCGATAATTTGTAACTTGATCAATTAATTCTTAGCCTATTTCTTTGGAACTGTCATCAGAAACACCTCTCACCTCTAAAACGTGTCACGTCTTTAGCACACATTGCAACAAACTTCGTTTTTTTATTACAACCTACATTCCTGAAGGAGATGTCAGTGTGGAATTTCATACAACTGTATTTCTTTAAATGAGTTGCTCGCGACTGGAAAAACAGAAACGTTGGTCAGCTTACGCGTGACACATATGCTGTAGAATTTCTTTAGTTTACAACAAATATTTATTCCTTACTTCTCTTTTTGGACACTCCCGTTTCCTCTACGTTTACGCATTGGTTTCAGTTTTACTTGTTACTGCAAATACTTCCTCACTCTGCATGATTACAAATACACCACGAATGAGAATCCTGTGCTGGATGTAGTTGCGCAGGGATGAAGGTACGTTTAACGTTTTTGGAACTAACATTACGTATGACTTGGCCATGGCCTCTACGCTCGGCCACTGTTGACTGGTTCGGGCAGTCTGTCCAGGCAGTCTGTGCTCGATTACTCCGTCATGCAAAACTAGCCCGCCCGAACATCAACTGCTCTTCTACACAGTTTGACTGACCGACAAATTTCGTAACAGTCTACACAACGCGCGTCCCGACCCACTTCATGATTTCAGCGCCGCCCAGCTCCTAGAGCTGGTTATGACGTTCTGTTCTACGCGATACCGCTTAGAAGGGAACCTCCCCATCGCACCCCCCTCAGATTTAGTTATAAGTTGGCACAGTGGATAGGCCTTGAAACACTCAACACAGATCACTCGAGAAACAGGAAGAAGTTGTATGGAACTATGAAAAAAATAAGCAAAATATACAAACTGACTAGTCCATCCGCAAAATAGGCAACATAAATGATAGTGTACACTCAGGATCGTTGTGTTCCAGTTGTTAGCGTGTGCTGCTGCGGCGCAAAAGGTTCTTGGTTCAAGTCTTCCCTTGAGGGAAAATTTTACTTTATTTTCACAAAGTTTGATCTGTCCGTTCGTTCATTGACGTTTCTGTTCACTGCAATAAGTTTAGTGTGCCCCTCCAATGGGAACTGAAAACATTTGATCGCAAGGTCATAGGTCAACCGATTCCTCCACAGGGAAACACGTCTGATATATTCTATACGACACTGGTGACGGCATGTGCGTCACATGACAGGAATATGTTGTCGACCCACCTAACTTTTACACTTGGCGAATGGGTAAAAAGATTCTTCTACCTTGCCGGATTTAGGTTTTCTTGTGGATGTGATAATCACTCCCAAAGAAAGTGATGAAAACATAAGAGTTTTTCACAAACTGCAGCAAATGAATGCAACAGTTTCACAGTCGCTCAGTTTTCCCTATGCTCTGTCAAAACATATGTTTTTAACGTTTTCAAATTTTTCCGTGTGTAGACAGTCAAATCCTGCATATGTCCAAGCAAATCTGAACATGTCCTGGAATTTTGTAGATCGAAGTTGATTTTGTGTGAGTGCCTGAACTGAAAATAAAAAATTAAAATATTCACTGTAGGCAAGTCTTCAATCAAGGCCCTGTCGTTTCGCAGCTGCTCACGCTAACCACGAGACCACGGCGCTCCTGAGCTCACACTATCCGTGATGCTGCCTATGTTACACATGGACTACTAAGTTTGTATATTATGCCTATTTTTTCCTAGTTCCACACAACTTCTTCCTGTTTTCTCCATTGATCTGTGTTCAGTTTTTCAAGGTCTATCCACTGAGCCAACTTATAACTAAATCTGAGGGGGGTGCGATGGGGACGTTCCCTTGTTAGTATTCCACAGGAAAAGAATTGGGTTTTGGCTTGGCTGTTCGAACTAACAAAGCCAGAAAAAGCCGTGATAAACCTGTGGGTAAAGAAATGGCTAATGCAATGGACCAAATGCACCTACGCTTTGTTACTTACGGAGCAGAGACCCGAAGATTTTCGGAATTATTTAAGAATGGATGAAAAATGCTTTTCGGAGCTCCTGAACGTCGTCAAACGATAGCCACATACAATTTCTAGCCACTGGCAGAATTTACGAGGACCTCAGATTCAGCGCAGTTAATCCCCAAAATTATTATCTAAAATGATTCTTGAAATCTGCAGGGTGATTCTTAGTTGCTTGAGGAAATATTCGTGATAAAGCAGAAGCGAAACGAAACTTATATTCATGTAAACTTTATGAATTTATGTTCGTATGTAGTAATAATATCCCCTGTAATTTCAAGAAACTCCTTTCAGATTCGGACGACTGCAAATGGCGGCGGCGCATATTATATATTCAGCAACATATTCATAAGAAGTGAAGCACTTAACAGTTGTTAGAAAAGAAAAGTCCTTCACTTTGCTCTTCATAGCAGAACAGGCGACGATAGGTAGGATTTTTGTAACACTTCTAATAATGAACCAAGTGGATTTCATGAATGAAAGTCCGTGTACTGTCTATAATTCGGTTTTTAGTTCCTACTATCGATACGTATCTGAAACGAAATAAAAATCCAATCTGTCTCTATTTAACGTTATCTAACTTCATTTCCGGTGAGTATTGGAAATAAAACCGTGAAACAGACAGACGACTAACCATTATTCACAAAACTGTGTATGTTTTATTTTCTCTGTTTGCCACATGAAACTACTACAGATTTGTTAAAAATGAAAGAAGCACTTCATTTCTTACCCCTCTATTGCTATACTGCTCGCGCGGCACGTCCCACAGACATCTGAAGACTCGAAAACTTTCCAGAAACTCTGTCATAAAAATTTCGTCTACCTCGCACACTACCGTGTTAGCCACATTCGGAGTGCGCTGAACCCCGCGCGTGGTGACTGAAAAGGAACTGTTGTGGGGCGGCTTGCAGGACAGACTACACAATTTGTACGGTGAATGGGGTCGCGGGGAGGCGGGTGCGGCTGTCTGCTAGTCTTACCTAACAAACCAACCGCAAAGAAAAATTACGTACAGTTGGTCGGTCGGTCGGTCAACAAGCTACACACGCACAATTTATCGGTCGGTCGGTCGGTGAACTGGGCATGTGTAGGATAGGGTCCTTTACTGACAGTGGGACACTGATAGTAACTGAATAAGAGAAAGAGCTCGAAAATCTAGATTTCGCAGTAGCAGATTCCGATGTCTCCTAATAGGCTTCTGACTTCAATGTTGAAGGGTTTCAATACTATATCTTACCAGGTATGTAGTATACCGAAGCAACATTACGACAGGTTACTGGCAATGCTTGAGGAAAGTTCGGTTGGGTGGCTGACCACGGTTTCTCTCGGAGCTTTGCTTGTAACCTCAGAATCGTTCCTTCAAACTACTATGAAATTATCGAGTGGGGTAACGCAGTGGTTAGCACACTGGACTCACATTCGGCAGGTTGACAGTGCAAACCTGCGTCCGGCCATTTAGGTATAGGATTTCCGTGATTTCCCTAAATTGCGTACTGAAAATGTCGGGATGGTTCCTGTGAAAGGGGACGGCCGGCTTCCTAGTCCACCCTTCCATAGTCCGAGCCTGTGCTCGGTCTCTAATGTCCGCATCTCGTGGGCGTGCGGTAGCGTTCTCGCTTCTCACGCCCGGGTTCCCGGGTTCGATTCCCGGCGGAGTCAGGGTTTTTCTCTGCCTCGTGATGACTGGGTGTTGTGTGATGTCCTTAGGTTAGTTAGATTTAAGTAGTTCTAAGTTCTAGGGGACTGATGACCATAAATATTAAGTCCCATAGAGCTCAGAGCCATTTTTCGGTCTCTAATGGCCTCGCTGTCGACAGCACGTTAAACTCTAACCTACACCCCCACCTACGAAATTGGAATTAATTTGGTCCCGATATAGGGAACCACAATTTGTCCACGAAATTGGTGTCACTAAGAACCTGTGCTCCGTACTTTGGGAACAATTGTCCACTTTTCAAGCGGAAGTAATTAAAATTAGCACCAGAACGAAAAGATTTATCCAGCTGCGCTGGCTATCATCAAAGACCAGGCAAAGGAAACAGAGACAGCTCAGCGTCGGAAAGCAGGAAATACGGATTTGTCATCGGTTTAGGGTCTAAATGAACAATATTTGAGTATACAAGGCTCCTGCACTTACACACTAATTTATCGGATGACAGAATGACCAAATTGATCGCAGCCTCCACACGTCCGAACCGACTGTACTCGGCGATTATAGTGCCGCCCTGTTGTTTGTTTTATCTTCAGTTCACTGCGTTTTTGTTCTAAGAGATCCGGCCTGGTTTTTCATAAAAAATAATAACGGGGTTTGCATTGGCTGTTTTAAAGGTAAGAAGGGAAAAATGCAGAAAGAAAGCTGTGGGCGAAGAAGTGGCCAATGCAAGGGAAGAAATACACCCATGTTCAGGCTGGGAGCTTATAATTTTCCTGATTATTTTAGAAGGGTGAATAATGCATTTCGAAGCTGCTGGACATCATAAAACGTTTGTTAAAGGAAAAATAATGCAATCCTGAGAGAGGTGCTAAACTTCGAGGAGAGACTGTTAGCTGTATTACGATTTCTCGCCACTGGCGGCAGACCTAAGATTCAGTACTCTCATACCGCTACAATTATTAACTAAAATTATTCGGGAAACGTACAACGAGATTTATAGCTGACAGAGGTAATAAATCATGATAAATTAAAATAAATAAAACAAAAGACGTTCACGAAAACGTTATTAATTTACTTACGGATGTAGTACAAAAGATGACCTGCAAATTTCAGAATCTCATTTCATATTTGAACAAGAAGGACTACACATGAGGGCGGCGCGTATCATCTAGTAAATACATCTGCTACATCTACATCCGTACAGATGCATAAGAAATAAAACATTTTGTGACTGTTAAAATTGTTGGGTTGGGTTGTTTGGGGGAAGAGACCAAACAGCGAAGTCATCGGTCTCATCGGATAAGCGAAGGACGGGGAAGGAAGTCGGCCGTGCCCTTTCAAAGGAACCATCCCGGAATTTGCCTGGAGCGATTTAGTGAAATCACGGAAAACCTAAATCAGGATGGCCGGACGTGGGATTGAACCGTCGTCCTCCCGAATGCGAGTCCAGTGTGCTAACCCCTGCGCCAACTCGCTTGGCGTTAGAATTGTAATAAATAAATAAAAAAAAATGAAAGATCCCACACTTTGGACTACAGGGAAATTAAAATGTAAAAACAGAAATAAAGAAGATAGACAGACTTAATCACGTGTTGCGCATAGAGAAACCACTATGGATTCGTTAGAAAATGAAAAAAGTGCATCATTTCTTGCATCTCTATTGTTATACTCCTCGCACGATGTGTCGCGAAATCATATGCAGTCTTTGAATTTCACTAAAAACTTTGTCCTTAAAGTTTCGTCCGCCTCGGACGTCGAAATGTATATTACAACAGTATTTAATTCCGAGAGCTTTGTCAGAACAGGAGTTTTACTGATGCGATTGGCACGATCGTGCTACACACGACACAATTTCTTGGTTCGGTTGTCGACTGGTCGGACGCGCCCGACATCCCGACAATAAAAGTTCGTCGGTCGGTCAGTCAAAACACCGACACACTGCCAATTTGTCAGACGGTCAGTTGGTGGGGCGCCACAAGAGGCGCTGTTATCTAGTCACGTGATGTGCCTGGCGGCTGCAACGGATGACACGAACAGCTGAGGGTTATTCGTCTTACTTGACTAGAGAGAGAGAGATCGAAATATTACGGCGTTGTTTTGTTGGTGAGAGGAGTTTTGTTGTTGAGAGGAGTTTTGTTGTTGAGAGGAGTTTTGTTGTTGAGAGGAGTTTTGTTGTTGTTGCTGCGGTTGTTTTGAGTTTTGTTGCTGTTGTCTTGAGTTTTGTTGTTACTGTTTTGAGTTTTGTTACTGCTGTTGTTTGGGGGAGAGTTTTTGTCGTTTGACAGGAAGGAGAGTTTTTTATTGTTTGGAAGGGAGGAGAGTTGTTGCTGTTTGCGAGAGGAGGAGAGGTTTTGCTGTTTGCGTGCGAGTGGTGGAGAGTTTTGGCTATTTGCGTGCGAGAGGAGGAGAGTTTTTGCTATTTGCGTGCGAGAGGAGGAGAGTGTTTGGTGTTTGCGTGCGAGAGGAGGAGAGTTTTTGGTGTTTGCGTGCGAGAGGAGGAGAGTTTTTGGTGTTTGCGTGCGAGAGGAGGAGACTTTTTGGTGTTTGCGTGCGAGAGGAGGAGAGTTTTCGGTGTTTGCGTGCGAGAGGAGGAGAGTTTTCGGTGTTTGCGTGCGAGAGGAGGAGAGTTTTCGGTGTTTGCGTGCGAGAGGAGGAGAGTTTTCGGTGTTTGCGTGCGAGAGGAGGAGAGTTTTCGGTGTTTGCGTGCGAGAGGAGGAGAGTTTTCGGTGTTTGCGTGCGAGAGGAGGAGAGTTTTCGGTGTTTGCGTGCGAGAGGAGGAGAGTTTTCGGTGTTTGCGTGCGAGAGGAGGAGAGTTTTCGGTGTTTGCGTGCGAGAGAAGGAGAGTTTTCGGTGTTTGCGTGCGAGAGAAGGAGAGTTTTCGGTGTTTGCGTGCGAGAGGAGGAGAGTTTTCGGTGTTTGCGTGCGAGAGGAGGAGAGTTTTCGGTGTTTGCGTGCGAGAGGAGGAGAGTTTTCGGTGTTTGCGTGCGAGAGGAGGAGAGTTTTCGCTGTTTGCGTGCGAGAGGAGGAGAGTTTTCGCTGTTTGCGTGCGAGA
The DNA here is from genome assembly GCF_021461385.2 of Schistocerca piceifrons. Classification (NCBI taxonomy): domain Eukaryota; kingdom Metazoa; phylum Arthropoda; class Insecta; order Orthoptera; family Acrididae; genus Schistocerca; species Schistocerca piceifrons. The sequence continues at coordinate 34,932,924 of NC_060138.1, read as the reverse complement.
GGAGGAGAGTTTTCGCTGTTTGCGTGCGAGAGGAGGAGAGTTTTCGCTGTTTGCGTGCGAGAGGAGGAGAGTTTTCGCTGTTTGCGTGCGAGAGGAGGAGAGTTTTCGCTGTTTGCGTGCGAGAGGAGGAGAGTTTTCGCTGTTTGCGTGCGAGAGGAGGAGAGTTTTCGCTGTTTGCGTGCGAGAGGAGGAGAGTTTTCGCTGTTTGCGTGCGAGAGGAGGAGAGTTTTCGCTGTTTGCGTGCGAGAGGAGGAGAGTTTTCGCTGTTTGCGTGCGAGAGGAGGAGAGTTTTCGGTGTTTGCGTGCGAGAGGAGGAGAGTTTTCGGTGTTTGCGTGCGAGAGGAGGAGAGTTTTTGGTGTTTGCGAGAGGGGACGACTTTTGCATCAAGTTAACAGCCATGGTAAGTGAACTCTGATATTTCTTGTAAATTGTATTTTGCAGGGAGGTTAAGTTTTAAGAAAATGACAGTGTTCCTGTTTTAGTTGATGTTCTTGTAAACATGTTATGCAGGTAAAAATAAAAATGGCCGATATTAAGGTATCTTTCACTCATTGAACCGGCCCTCTGATACAACTTGTCTAATAGCTTGCTCATTGTGAATATTTTTTTTACAGTAAACATCAGACATATTACATTATTATATTGCCTGTTTCGACTCAATAGATGGTTGATTTTTGTCAGCAGTGGCTGCGCTGTTTATTTTTGCATTACAGGTTTTCCTTCCATCATATGACTTCAGATTTCGTATCCATCCAACTCGAAAAGCTCTGGGTGAAGGGTGTTCGACCAATAACGGACGATTCTTTCCATTAATTTAGGAAGTTTTCTTGTTGGTATTTGGCAGTTGTTAGTGGTTGGTAGGTGTCGACATCAGTTTACCATTATTGGTTGGTCATATTTTTTCTACTATGTCTGGAGAGTTTTCGTTTGTTTTACTGTGGACTTCGTGTTAGATATGGTATGTGAAGATTTACGTAATGGGTTTTTACGATTTCAATGTGTTTGTTTTCGTCACTATGGGCTTTCTTTTTTCTGCTATAATGACCAAGAGAAATGTGCGGTATCAGTTTTCAGAGATGTGTGTGAGTATCTGGTATCGAGGGTTTCGTTCAAGCAATACAGGTCAAGCGAAGTTACAATGCCACGGGTTTTGGTTTTGCGTATTTGGATTGTGCTTACTGTGCAGAACTTCGTGTGCTAAATTTTTTGGTTAATATTGGTCTGGAAAAGTGTTATTATTCTCAGTCAGAGAGAGAGAGAGAGAGAGAGAGAGAGAGAGAGAAGGGGGGGTGCCGGCAATACCACGCTTTACCTAGACGAAACACCAAAGTTACAGGGCCTCCGTGTAATACGAGATCTTCAATATTTTCTAGCTGTATTCGCGCAGACTAAAACAAAATGAGTAGAGCATTTTTGTAGCGTATGTAATGCAGTTCAATGTTTTAACGGTATGCATTTGTAATAGTAGTCTGTTCTCGAGTTGTTACAGAAACGCGTACAAAAGTGGTCTCCAACTACACTAACTTCCTCACACTCTATCCTCCCCCACCGCTTTTCCTCCTATCAGAATTCTTAGTATGTTGCTCACGGCGCTCCCTTTTACCATTGCTCGAAAATTTGAGACTAAACGAATTATTTCCATTTTCGACCGGCTCCGTGGACTATTTAATCATAATTATTAAGTTATGTACTTGATGTAAGCACTTCCATTAAATTTACGAAGGTTTATAGAATTTCTTGGTGGTGTTCTGCAATACAATTGTTCAGTAATAATTAAATATGGCGATTAATAACACAGTGGTTGTGCAAGGAGTGTTAAAATTTGTTACGTAAAGGGTGCTTTAATCTGTCTGGTCGATATTTCTTCGTTCTCTCGGATGTTTTCTTTCTTCTTACGAGATGACTCTTCCTGTAGTTCTTCCCCTGATCTTCGTTTGGGGTCTCGTTTGCCTGTCTTCCAGTATTTTGGTTTTTTAATTATCCTCTATAATTTGCAGTTCTTATGTCTTCCTAAATTTGTGTGACGCATTTAATGTTGCTCTTACTATTCCACAGCTTTTCTATTACTCCTGTACTAATTCTTTTCTGTGGTGTTCTCATAAGATGTCTAAAGAACGATACGCGATACTTCCTGATGGTGTTAGTTATTAGTTCTGTTTTCTTGTGTATTGTTTACTTCGGAGTTACTATCCAATGATTTTATGTATGTCTATGTATATTCTCCGATGCCCATTTACTGAGATATTGTTGGTCTCCTAATTCTTCTTTCTGTCTTTGGTCCATTTCTGCTGTAGTAATTTTAAAGATTTTTCAGCTGCATATGTTATTTCTGGTCGTGTAACTGTTTCATAGTTTTTTTAATTTAGCATCTATAGACACGCTTTTTAGTTGTTTAGTAATGTATTTTTCTTTCTTCAATTGCTGTATTTTGCCATTTTTAGTTCTCATTTAGATTGTTTGTTACGATTTCACCTAAATATTCAAATTTATTAACAGTTTTGGGTAAAAGCTGCGTATTGCCCCCCCCGCCCCCATCCGTTTTTCAATATGGCACAGATGTAGATATTAGTCTTCGCTACTAGGTAATTTGTTACCTCGACCATACATTCTACTGTCACATTAGTTGGCTTTGCCACCTTGTAACATAAACTAGACAAAGGAATGTTCCACGAATCTTTGTCGCCACGGCCACAAATTCAAGGGGGAGGGGAGGTGTCCAATACGTAACTCAGTTTCGATTCCCTGTTATATTGTAATTTAATTTGCAAGTCGGATAAGACAACGTAATCTTGTTTTCCGAATGATATTTTAAGGTCAATTTCCTGTGCTGTTTCTTGTAGCGATTTAACTTGTATTATTTCCTGAGTATTGTTGGCTAGGTGAGCAAGAGCATCAGCAAACCCCAAGAAGTTGAAACTTCATTTGTCGCACACACAATTCTTATTTTCTTTTGATTATCTTCTTACCATTCACTCATTACATATTCCAGTGAACAGTTGAAGAGCAGTAGTGTTAGCCTGTCACTTTGTCTGAAGCCAGTTTTTATATGGAATGCTTCAGAAGTCGCACCTGTGAACTACTTTCGATGTGGTGTTGGGTAGAGTAAGCACTGTTACCATCATTAAGCTGGTCCCTTTTCCAAACGTCATTCGTTAGTTGAGTGATCAGTTAATATAAACAATACATACAGTAGTGATACACAATACATTCATCTTTACATATTACATATTGCAATCGAGGGCCTTCAGCTTGGAATTCATTTAGTGCAAACAGGTATTTACTAGGAAAGCTAACCCCCTGTTTCACAAATTTTTAAAGTATGTGGCAGCTTGTTGAACCATACATACCTATTAAAATATGGACTATTCTTATATTTTTGTCCTCTGAATGATCTTATTATCCCACTTCTAGTTGCGTGTATCACATTTGCTTGCTTTGTTTTTACTGTTCACAAAAACTATAGTAAGTTAATACAAATATAAGGAATATATTGTTAAATATTTGTCAGACAAGGATTTCACACGAGGACTCTCCGGACCTTAGTCTGTGCATTAACCTCATTGCCTTTATCTACAATACCAACAGTGTATTCAGGTGTTGTCCTGCCACGCGGCCGCACACTTCAGTATCGTGATTAACAAATTATCCCATGTTTAGGGATTGAGCCGGAACTGTTTTTGCCACTTCGCGTATCAGGTGGAACCTACCGCTTATTTTCTCGCACACAGAATAGATGTGGTTTACGTGACGAAAATTTTTGTCCAGAAGGACACAAAGAAATTTGTTACCTATTTCTTCCTATTTAATATCACATATATTATTTTATCCTCATTAGAGCAAATTGTTTTAATGTTAGTAACAGATTTACTGACTTGAGGATTTAGGCCTCAATGTAGGAAAATACGTGGTTACTTCTGTCACTCCTTCAGTTTCAAATGCCTCTAATCCCTCAGCTTTGCTGGTAAAATAGAAGGGTGGTGGTGTCTTCAGCATAGCTTACCAGATGAAGGTGGAAGAACTGTCGTAGTAGTAGTAGTAGTAGTAGTAGTAGTAGTAGTAATTCGGTGCACTGCTTGCTATAGTAAGTTAACAGTGACTGAATGTTGTATGCCTTAAATTTCATGAGCGACCCACGGCTGACTTTCAGAGGCTTTGGAAAGATGTAATATTATACCTCTTCTTTTCATTCCTTCATCCATTCTTTCCTAAAGCCATGCTGCATTTATTTATTTAAAATAACCATTTCAAAAACCATATTAAATCTAGGGACAATGATACTGAGCCCTAGTTTGAAGCCTTTATTGTAGGTTACTTCGCTTCTTAGCACTGGTTTAACAGTGTTTTTTTTTTAGACTACTAAGATTTTCTCCTTAATACTACAGATTGAGGCAAGTTGTGGTTCCTTCTATGCACTTTCTTCAGGGCTCGACGTCATAGCTGAGTATTTGTTCTTTAATGTTAGGATTACCTTGCTTGTTTCATTTCCCATAACCTTCTCAGGTTGAAACTTCACGGTTTTGAGTGGTATGGTTTGGTATCTCATGGTAGATGCCCATAACATTTTCTGCTGGTGATAAGAAATTCTTATCAAAAAGAATACATACTTCTTTTGATATTTTTACGATATTAGCGTACTGCACTTTGCACTAAGCTTATCCCGTTTATCTGACGCTTCTGCGTGGGATAGTGTATCCAATCCCTCCTAGCTACCTTATTTTTAATGAAATTTGATCTTGCTGTTATTCAAAGCTCGTTTCTTTTCAACACTTTTTGTTGTTTTGTAAGAACTGTTATTTATTCTGTGTGTTGTGGAAGGTAGTTTGAGTAATGGGAAGTCCACGTTACTTAACCAGTGTCACCAGCAATTTTGAGAATTGTTGCGTGATGTATCCAGGTAGATCTAGAAGCTGTGAGACCCTGGTGTCAAAGGAAAGTATATTTTTACGGTTGTATGATCTTAATATAGCTGAGTTTCATGACAGCTAATTTGCTGAAGCTGACATCAATGTTTGTCTCAAAGTACATTGTCATTGGAACCAGTCTGCTTAATTTCGTCACTGAAACTGTAGAATCTTCACAAGATCGGTCTTGCCACAGAATCGGTGGTTTCATGCCAAAGGGACAGGTACTAAAAAACAATTCGTAAAACGCTGGTTGCAGGTTGAAATGACTGGTCTTTGTCGCTATGCCAGCCAAAAGCACATTAAAATCCGTTAGCTCGCATTTCAAATAAAATTGCACATGACACTGTCAACGTTTTAAAATTAAATGACTCATTTCAGCGAATTCAACTGCACGAGTGTTTCGTCAGAGATATAAAAAGCTTAAACAAAAGAAATAAACCCTTGGCCAAAGGCTCATTACTACTTATGCCTGAACTAAGTTAGGCAGAAAATCTAATGATTAAAATGTTTGATAGATATGCGAAGCTTCTAGACAAAATACTGTCTTGAACTACGGATGGAGGTACGACTACGTTGTAAAGAAAAAAATTCTCACGTCTGCTAATCATATACTGCATGTGGTAGAAACATTAATAAAGTTGCGTCTTATTGTTTGGACGATCTGTTTGAAGTACGAACCAACGGATTTTAATGCGTTTTATGGTGGAACAGCGACAAAGACCCTTACAAGGGTTGCAATTAATCACTTGACATAAAGAATTGGCATCTGTGAAACCTGTAACGTCATTTAACGGTGATACCAAATTTAATTCATAATTTTACATTTTATGTGGAGTGTGCTGTCTAGTGATGCGTCTGTAGGTTGTGCCAGTTACCACCGCTTTCCCAAGTGACTTCTTAAATATGCGATTAGACGGAGCTTCCCTCACACAAATATGTGGAAGATATGTGACAAGTTTCTCGCAGTCATGGCGGTTTGTAGAAGGTTTTACGTAGATTTCTGACTCTTATCTGTTCTTGAAGCTGCTGCAACTTTCGTCATGTGACAACCAGGTAGCTTGAAAATGAACAATGTGACAAAATTAGCTAATAGCGAAAAATCATGAAATAAGTGTTCGTATCAAAATGAAAAATCGCATACGCAGGGCAATGACTTCCCTCAAGAAACTTGAACATGTTTCGAAATACTGAGGACAAACATTCAGCAGATTGCCTAAGAATCACGTAAAAATTTTATTGCGCTATACAGTACGTGGGTAAGTCCATAATTGTTTTGCGTTAGTTTGCGGTTCTGTTATTGATTCCGTAGGAGGAGGGAAATGAAGCTCAGGAGGTAGTTAAAGATGAATTTTTGTTTTCCGCAGGGTATTTCAGAGGCAGCTGCACAGTAAACTACATTGAAAGCAGGCACGGGATTGGTAGTAAATACGCTCACCCTCATTTTGCTCTCATTATGAGATTGACGAAGAACTAGGTAGTATGAGAAACCGAGCAAGTAGGTACAGACAAAACGAAAATCACAGTAGTAATTGGCCTTATTTCAGTCTCCCGAAAGCCTTTATTCCCAGAAACCTTGCAGTTCTTGGCTCGCTGAGAACTCCGTTCACTTTCAATAGCTGTAGTCCCTAAACCCGTCCCTCGCATATTTTCGCGATATAGGCGCGTTTTTTAGTTTCCCTCGTTGCAGTGGAAAAGCAATTTCCGTTATTGCATCCATCACGCTTGAGATTTGACACGAGATCTCTGTTTATGGAATCCACAGTCACGCATCCCATTACCCATACAAGAGGACACGTTTTGAACCAGTAAGAAGTTATGGACTGAACACTTTGTCAGGACTGTTTGATACTGTGTTTGGGTTAAAGTACAATGGCATTCTAAATACCCTAAAACTAATAACTACAATGCCGAAACTTTTTAGTAGAGCCGGCGGTTAAAAACACGCTCTGCGGCAGGTTGACGTCTAATAGAGCCTAGATTCAGCAAGAAAGACTTAATTGCTCAAGTATCATCCCTGACTATAATTTATGAAACTGGAATGCTCCTACCAGGAAGTGGTGAGGCGTTCGACAGGAGAATAGTTCACTGTTTTAGCTTCTTAAACAAAGCACTGTTAGAAAATACATCTGTCAGATACTCACACATTGCAACCATAGTCAACGCAAACATATAGTTTGCATCTGCCATTTCCAAAAGAACAGTTCTATGTCGCCGTTTACGTTTATAAAAAGGCTCCCACTATTAGTCGAGCTTGTTATCACGTGCTTTCCATGTAGCGCGTCGAGACGATGAGGGAAAATTCAGCTTCTCTCGAAATCTGCTGTGGCAATGACAAGGGTACCGCCCTGGCTCACCACGATTTCGTTCAGGTACATGATGTATGCAGGACTTGACTAGAAATTAAAGTGACGCAAGTGGGAACTCCAGATCAACAAACGTTCAGAAAAACAGTATTTTTGGTGCTGGTTGGACGATGCATGTCGTGCAGAACGGTAATCAGAAGGTCGTGGGGTTGAGTTCGTATGTGCAACAATTTTCCCTTCGAACTTTACGTCACTTGCACTGCAAATAAACCGAAGTATAGGTCAATATATTGCATTTGTTAATGTTTTCATAAAAGGCGTGTAAAGGGAAAGCAGAGGACAATGTGGTACTGCGAACAAATTTCCAGGTAAGGATTGTAAGACGTACACAAGAACTTCGTATAAAAAACTGAATACTTCATTACTGCACAGTTAGTAATTTACACTTGCTGTAGTGATACTCATCGTAAAAGCAAGGAGCACTAATTTTCTCAGTATCTTACACACGTTATGAACGCCTCTTTTTTATTGCACAACTTTACTTAAAATTTTCTATAGCGAAGCAAACTTGATTCACATTCGTGAAAGGTTCTCTCTACAGCACAGTTTGTTGCGTAACGCATCGTTTCGCCAAATAGTATAGCTGGTGAAGCACAAAGATGCAGTTTTCTCGGAATGTGATTTATTTTTATCATTCTGTGAGGTAAGAGCAGTTTTGTAGCTTTTTGATCAAATTCTTTTTCTTGCAATAAAAATAGACGTCGCAGAGTTGCAATAGCAAAGTGCATGTAATATTTTCTCAACGCTTGGCCTTTTTATTTCATGCCAACACCTACGTACACCATAAATTTAGACGAAATCGGTGATGACGAGTAGGCGCTGTATCTTTGTGGCCAGTCTTCCGCGCTTTGTTGGATATGTAACAAACCACCATTCTCGATGAGAAAGAGCTGTCAGTAAGATTTAACTATCTGCAGAAATTCTATGTAGTGTAACTGCGTTTTCAGCAATCTGTTAGGCATGTGTAGCCGGAATTTCTTTGTATTTTGAGCATAGTTGAAAAAATAATGAACACGTATTACACGACAAAGCAAATACAGAACCAGAACTTCCAAAAATATCAATGGAAAAATTACCAATGTTGGAATTCATAACAAATAATGAGATTTATTTCTTTTCCAGTCAGATTGTTTGCTTAGATGTTCACATCCCTACAGACCACCGTAGCTGCTTCTTTAATGATCCTGCCTATTCTGCAAACAGGGTCTCGAAAGGGATACTGTAGGTTGCAGCACGAATCACATGAAAAATGCTGATTGTTATCGGAACGCAGTACATTTAAATCTACCGTTTTTGTGAAATAAAATATTTTAAGGTAAGGTAGTCCAAGCTTTCACAGTGAAACGGTAGGCAACAATCACTGTGGTGCAATCTTACTGCTCGTTTCACTTTTGTCTCGTTATGGACGGAGTCTAGAAGAAACCGCACCTCGCCGCTCGTCGATCGGAGAAATGTCCCGGCTACGTGCTCATCCTCAATCCGTAGTTCCCGAACTAGCGTATGGGCTGCGCCCCGTCCTGTTCATCCAGTTTCGCTCACAATCTTTCACGTGTACCGTGATGAGAAATATGAATCATCTATGTACACGTTGGTATCATTTCTAACTCTCACTAAAAAATATACGTATACGTATACAGTAAAATAACACGTCACAAAACCTTTTCCATCACCCTGGTTCCAAGAACTTCTAAAGATAGATGTTGAATGTGGATATTGTATCACAGACACAGTACTTTGACTGTTCAGAGATGTCTCTAAACCCACGCAGAGATGTAAACAACCATTCAGGAGCAGCGCCTATTAAACGAGGGGGTCCGACAGTCGATCAGTTCCAGTCATTCCACCAGGAAGCAGGTACAGGTCTTGTGTTTTCTGTAGTTCAACCATGCCTACACGGTCAATACTGGCGTTCCATCGCGTCTGCATTGTTACTTTACGCTAGGAAGGGCTCTCAACAAGGGAAGTGTCTGGGCGTCTCAGAGTGAACCAAAGCGATGTTCGGACATGGAGATACAGAGACAGGAACTGCCGATGGCACCCATCGCTCACTCCCCCCCCCCCCCCCCCCCTCACCAATGGCTATTACTGCAGTGGATGACCGCTACCGACGGATTATGGCTCGAAGGAACACTGACAGCAACGCCACCATGTTGAATAATGCTTTTGTGCAGCCACAGGACGTAGAGCTACAACTCAAACTGTGCCCAATAGGCTGCATGATGCGCAACTTCACTCCCGACTTCCAAGGCGAGGTCCATTTTTGCAAACACGACACCATGCAGCGCGGTACAGATGGGCCCAACATGATGCCGAATGTACCGCTTAGGTTTGGCATCACGTTCTCTTCACCGATGGGTGTCGCATATGCCTTCGAGACAATCGTTGGAGACACGCTGTCCAGCAAGTGCAGCAAGGTGGGGGTTCCCTGCTGTTTTGGGGTGGCATTATGTGGGACCGACGCACACCGCTGGTGGTCATGGAAGGCGCCATAACGGCTATACGATACATGAATGCCATCCTCCGACCGATAGTGCAACCATATCGGCAGCGTATTGGCAAGGCATTTGTCTTCATGGAAGACGATTCGTGCCCCCATCGTGCACATCTTGTCAATGGCTTCCTTCAGGATAACGTCACTGGACTAGTGGCCAGCATGTTCTCCAGACAAGAACCCTATCGGACCTGCCTGGAATAGTTTGGAAAGGGTTGTTTAAGGACGACACCCACCAACTACTCTGAGGGATCTGCGCCGAATCTACTATTCACACAGACGTAGACAGCAAACAGTCTGCATCCCTGATTTGAAACGATCATTATAGTTGCAGCAGTTGCAGACGTTGTTTCGTGTGCAGAGGAACTGTCACAACATTGTGTTGGTGTCGATGAAAGGCCACTCTTGGATACTTGGAATTAAACAAGTAGACGGCCGTGCAAAGCAAGTATCTCTACAAGCAGCTCATGGAGCTAGTATATATATGATATCCATGCTCACGAAGCAGTTGTCTTTGGACTGGTAAGAGGAATGGTCGCAGACATCTAAAATTGAAGGCGATCACTACACGTTATTTCGTCCGACATTTCCGAGAGTTCCAGAGCATCATACGAAACAAACATCAATGAGCTTCACAAAAATTTCAGTACGGCTGAAATTTCACCATCGGAAGTTCAAAACAAACACTTTCATCGACTCGACATAAGCGTCATCCAACCACATATTTATGCAATGTCTTCGGGGCACGTATCACATCAACGTCCTTAAAAGTAATCTTCGTGCTCTTTGTCGTGTATTCCCAAGCAGCCACCGACGCTTGTTGACACCGAACGCTGTAGCAGCATATAAGCTACCATACGAATTCGACAACAGTGCCAACATCAGGACATAGCTCCCAGTTGCTAATTAATGCTTAAAGTACTTACAATGCCAGAGGAAGACCAAAGCTCAATTGACAATGTCTGCCACTCTGCAGAATATGGAATGCTCAGTCTCTAAATTTATGCCGCTGTGTACTTGCCTGTGTACTGGTGTATCAATGCGTGTGGCTGTAATGCACAACTTTAGTTCTTGTGAACTGTTCTGCTGTTCTGTTCTGTGTAGATGGAACTTACAGACCTGTACAAGCATTCGATTCTCTATCCGAAGCTTTTGAAACAATTCTCAGAGAACATACAAAGAAAATTTTATTGTTAATTTAGATATATAGTCATCAATGTGGACTGACCTGGGAATATCCCAATTGTGTACCAACGGCGAGTTATCATTTCTTGTTGTGTTACCAGTAGAATTTTTATAGTATACTAGCACTGTGTATCTTGTGTTCCATTTTCGTCCTGTTCACTCGTTTTCGTGTACTCTGATTGTAAATCTTGTTTTATGTCGGATCTGACCTTTCTTAATCCTATGTTACATCATACCAGGAAAAGAATTCAAATAATGTCTTGCATGAACTGTCGAAACCAACTGTAGTAACATTTCCTGTGTTTGGTTGGCTGTAAGTGCACGTTCCGAAAGCCAAGAAATTAAAAAAAAATAAAGTTACGCCTCTTATAATTTCTGCTGTATTCATACACTTGCTGCAGGGACGTGCAAGGATCATTCGGCAATACACTTCCACAAGCCTAACACTTCTTCTGCTCTGCTAGTCATTCCTGAACGAAGTATAGCACCTGCCAAATGCCAAATCCAACGTTTAGGAATTTTATTGGGCCTTTAAGGATTTCATTTGTCAGCTTCGTACAACATGACCTTTACGAAAGATCTTCGGCAAATTTATGGTGTAATGCAGGTGCAAGGGTGGCACACAATGCGAGAGTAGCCTGACCACAGTGTGTCTGGAAACCCAAGAGCGACCACCTGAGTCCCACCTATCAATCTCTATCCAGTTATGTCAAACGCACCCACTAACGGCTGATAAACATTCCTGTAAATGAAGACTCTACCTTCCAGGAAACACTGAGGAAACATTTTACATTAAAGACTGTGGAACACGAATATTGTACTCCAGGAATAGAAAAGCAGTTTCAAATTAAGACACTTGAACATGTCGTAAAAGCAGCTGGTACGAGGATTGGCGATAAAAGTCCTAAGACATGACTGTACCAGTTTACAATTGGGTTACTGATCATCCATTGGGGTTTGGCTACAGACGATTCATACAGAAGTTTGACACACTTCTAGTCAACGATAAATTATGCCTCTAGGTACGAAACTCTTGCAACAATTGTGCAAGGTCTCATGCAGTTCATTAATATGATTTGAAATACCAATTAAATCTTTATGTAGATGTTTTATTGCGGTTCACAAGTAGAGTGAGCCAACTATAACTTCATAAATGCGATTCGTCTACAAGATTTGTAGGACGTGGAAAGTAATTTACAAAAAGCCCGGGATAAAAGAACAATTGGCAAGCTGGTGTATATGAAGAAGAAAACATATGAAGAAAATTCAGGAAAATTCAGAAATCTAAAGAACCTATGCAAAATACATTTATGGCTCACTACTGCAGATAAGTAGCAATTGTAGCAGCGGGACTGTCCTTTCTCAGACTAAAGTCTTTAGGTGTAATACTTTATGTATCTGGACGCAGATGTACCAATCACATTCATGAAATTCGTGGATATCTCTGGTTTGCCCTCATCTACGTTCCTGTACGTAAACAAATCAAGTGGGTCTACAACATGCGCCATTTTTTTTCTACCTGACACGAAATAACACCTGTGTCAGCGCTCCGATTACCTGGCCAGGCATAGCATAGCAGCGCTGTCTCCGTGTGTTGGGCCACAACAGGTATTCTCCACCGTTGTTGGGTGATGGCGGTAACAGCTTGGAAACTGCCTGCATCATCGCCTTCACACAGAAATGTTGCGAAGACATACCGTAAAAATGCCACGTGTTGCATCCACACTGCTGCACTCTTACAGGGAACACTATTTCGGACACACACTGTCGTGAAATATGGGCCATGTAAACGTCCTTTGAATACCAAACGTTGCCCAGGGATTATCCTGATACAACGTATCACGACAGTCACACGTCCGCAATGTCGTGCCCATTCGCTCTACAGAAACCGGCGCAAATGTTCCAAGAAACTGGATGTAAATGGGATTAAACGGCAAGTAAAAATAAACTATAATTGTTATATGCGCACAAGAGTAATACACACATCAAAGAAAGTTTTGCATCACCATAACCTGTACAGAAAATTTGAACAGAGATCAACCTAAACATCTTTTCCGCCAGAATGAGATTTTCACTCTGCAGCGGAGTGTGCGCTGATAAGAAACTTCCTGGCAAATTAAAACTTTGTGCCGTACCGAGACTCGAACTGGGGACCTTTGCCTTTCGCGGGCAGGTGCTCTACCGAATGAGCTACCCAAGCACGACTCACGTCCCGTCCTCACAGCTATACTTCTGCCAGTACCTCGTCTCCTACCTTCCACACTTCACAGAAGCTCTCCTGCGACGGGTTTGAGTCTCGGTCCGGCACACAGTTTTAATCTGCCACGAAGTTTCTTTTCCGCCATTTATATTGCTCATGAATACGAAACATTTCAAGTTGTACCACCATACAGCGAGACCTTCAGAGGTAGTGGTCCAGATTGCTGTACACACTGGTACCTCTAATACCCAGTAGCAGTCATCATAGTCATCATATGCATTGATGCATGCCTGTATTCCTCGTGGCATACTATCCACAAGTTCATCAATTCACTATTGATCCAGATTGTTCCACTCCTCAACGGCTTATCATATATATACTAGCTCCATGAGCAGCATGTAGAGATACTTGCTTTGCACGGCCGTCTACTTGTTTAATTCCAGGTATCCAAGAGTGGCCTTTCATCGATACCATCACAATGTTGTGACAGTTCCTCTGCACGCGAAACAACGTCTGCAACTGCTGCAACTATAACGATCGTTTCAAATCAGGGATGCAGACTATGTTTGCTGTCTACGTCTGTGTGAATTGTAGGGCTTCCAAAATAGCATTCAGCTCGGCTGCGATAATCGTGTAGTGTGGACCCAGCTTGTGTAGGCTGTGTTGTTTGCTTTGGGATACCCAATAAGCACTAGCAGCGACTTCTTTAGACTTGGACCGCCGGCCGGTGTGACCGAGCAGTTCTAGACGCTTCAGTCTGGAACCGCCCGACCGCTACGGTCGCAGGTTCGAATCCTGCCTCGGGCATGGATGTGTGTGATATCCTTAGGTTAGTCATGTTTAAGTAGTTCTAATTTCTAGGGGACTGATGACCTCAGCTGTTAAGTCCCATAGTGCTCAAAACCATTTGAACCATTTTTAAACTTGGACCCATTCTGTATACACCACGCACGCGCCATGGTAGTGAGACAGGAATTCCATTGCCGTTGCATTTGATGGGTCCTGGTTTTGACATGTTGAACTGGACCTGACGTCAATCTGCAAAGTCGGCGTTAGTGCGGTAGAAGACAACTTTCCCATGCCTGGTAACTTAAACTGCGTAAGTTCAGGCGTGGCCGGTGGAAACTGATATTTATCCAACATCTTACACACACAAAATTTTTCGTCAAAGTGCTAATATTCGTCCAAACAGTCGCAGAGAGATATTCGCCGCAACCTTAACGGTGGTTCATTACTTTGAACCAGTAATGCGCTCGTAGGGTTTAACATAAACGCCCCATTAACTGTTCAAAAATGGGTCGAATGGCTCTGAGCACTATGGGACTTAACATCTGAGGTCATCAGTCCGCTAGACTTCGAACTACTTAAACCTAACTAATCTACGGACATCACACACATCCATGCCCGAGGCAGGATTCGAACCTGCGACCGTACCAGCCGCGTGGCTACGGACTGACGCCCCTAGAACCCCTCCTCCACCCCGGCCGGCTCAATTAACTGTACGCGAGGCTTTATACTCCACAGTGTCTAGTGTTTGGAGCGTGCTGTCTGATGCTCATTCATGGCATCAAATCACTGTGTCCTTAGTAGGGACCGGTATAAAGACGTTGCTCTCCACCGATCACAGGCCCACCATAGTCCAGTTGTAGGCGTCTTCACATCTGGTAATTACACGTCAGATACGAAGAGCCCATATAAACTTATCAACAATCATCCCAAGGTATTTAGTTGTTTTGGCTGCTGTTGCATCGTTAGGGGAAGTGGAATCCTAAGTCGAGTAAAAATCGAAAGAGACGACTATCGAAAGAGAGGACTTGCTATCATATTCCGAAGGCACTTCCTACAATTCACTCATGCAGACGTACTATCACAGCGTGCATTTTCAGGTGTCAGGACTAAAGAGTACTGGCTTCAAAATATATGCATACGTCATCTGCGTACTGTAATATTGTATGTCACTGGCAAAGAGGTCATGAAGGTCTCCTGTATAGAGACTGAATAAAAAGATGAGCCAAGACTCATCCCTGTGGGGAGTCCTCTGCTAGTTTTTTTTGGATCCCAGAGTAATTCCGTGTTGCAGAATGATTGGCTTCCTGTTGCACAGGAAGCATACAATGTTGGGCACGAGTGGTTTTGATATCTGGAGTTTCTTCAGTTTTTTCCCAAAGATTGACTAGAATTCGTTGTTGTATGTTCTAATGAAATCTATGAATGCGCAACTATCATATAATTCGACAGAGAGAAATTTAGCTGTATGTCAATAACCAACTGTGAAAGTGTCAGTTGTCTCTTTTGCTTTTCAAAATCAAAGTATTTTCTCCGGTAATAGCTTGTTTTTACACCGCCATTCTAAGCGCCGTATTAATCCTTTCCATTACCTTCGCCGAACACAGTAGTGTGCTGAAAAGCCGATATCACTCACGTTTATCAGATCTTTTTCCCGACTTGTGGATGGCGACGACACGACGTGTTTTCAGCGAGTCGATTTTGATCTTTTGTGTCCATAAAGAATTGCAAAATTTGAGTAGCAGCAGTTTCCCCTTGTGTGGGATGTGCCGTAACCTGGGTAGTCGGTATAATCCGGATCCGTATCAGGAGCAGTAACCTTCCCTTGCGAGAGCGCAGTCTGGAGTTCCTCCAGCGAAAAGGGTTGTGTAATGCCGCTTCTCCTCTCTTCTTTCCACCTCGCCCCTTGTCTGTTACGCCAGGTGGAGCTATCATACACAAGAAAGATTCTAAGAGTCGGATGTCTCTTGTCTGATAGGTTTTATTGTTCTGTATTACATTCCAGATCCAGGTTAATACAGTTTCTTCGCCGACTGGAGAGCAGAAATTGTCACGATTTTTAGTTTTTCCTACGTGAATATTTTCTTGGCTACAGCTTATGCTTTCTCAATAGCAAGAAAGCTTGTGTCATTAGAGATACTTCTGTATTTTCTTAATGTCTCCTTGCGTTCCTAGAGGACTGCGTCACATTCTGAACCCCACAATCAGGGTGATTGGCGAGTAGTTGTCCGCATATGTCGCTTTTCAGGTGTTGAGACTACCGCTGCTTCATCGATAAGCGACACCAACACGTCATAGACTCTTTCATGATTCTCAGTATAGGCTATAGATTAGTTTTTCTTCCAGTAGTATTTCGAATAGGTTCCAGTTCGCTTTGTTTGTGTTAAATTTCCGTCTGATTGCGCGGTTGACAGTCTCCATAAATTGTACCTTTTTCATAATTTGAGTTGGCAATGGATCCGCACCGAAAGTATCCGCTATTACTTTCCATGTTGTTCTGGTACAGAGTGCAGTTGATGCTGTGCTAAAACCCACTGCCGTCAGAGCTTCATTTGGTAGGACTACTCGTGTGGATGAGCCGCCATTTAGTACTGTAAGGTTTTCCCAATCTAGTACATCCACTAGCATTTTGCCCCCATTGTGTTGGCATTTCTGCAGCCCCCACAGTGCATGGTGCTCGTTAGTCTCCTAGGAGCAGAAGGCGTTTCTCGAGCGAGGCAGTGATTGTTGTTAACTGCTGTCTGGAAAGGCTTTCATTAGGTGCTTTGTGTACTGAGATCAAATTCAGAGGGAGGTCGTTGATCCGCAGACGGACACCCATCCTTTGCCATGGGTCATGCTGAGTGCCCATACTGACAGCGGAAAGGTGGCTGCCTTGTTTTATCAGCAACGCTACATTGTCGTAGCCATTGTCTCTATCCTCTCTAATGACAGAGTAGCCCTGGCGTGCGAACGATTCGTTCCGTTTTAACCGTGTTTCGGTGATGGTACAAATGTCTACTACAGTGTCGAATAGAAAATGTCGAAGGCCATGTTTGTTTGCCTTGAGCGGTCTTGCGAGACGAAATTTACATCAACGTCTCTTGTACATTTTGAAGTACACAACTAAGCCAGTGCATGATAACCATCCTGTCAGTGAAGATAAAAAAAACATCGAAATTGGAAATTCTTCGTGTAGCCGCAAATCTTTGTTTAGTGGTAGCACGTTGTAAAAGATTACACAGGCCAACGAAAAAATTTTTAAAAAGTTTCTTTCTTTGAGAGCTGATCTTTACACGAGATTTTTATGAGCTGAATTCAAATCTAGCCTTAGTTTTTTGTGTCAGCCATAGTTTTCGAGCAGTATGCTTTTTACTATGTAGTATAAAAATCGTATTCTATACGGTGACGGGGAAATTAATGAAACGCTTTGCTACAACATAAGCATGGTTTTATTTACAGTAAGCTACTTAAAACAATGATACGTGTTAATAGAAGTTTCACTTGTCAGCTGGAATTGGTTTGTATTTTCTTTCTCTTTTTTCTTTGAAGCTTCTTGTGTAGCATTTTCTGCGATGAGTCGCTTGCTGAACTTCTCGGTGAAGTGACACAGTAGTCCCCCCATAATGTTGGCCTTGGTAGCGTTTTCCCATCACTTTAATGTCCTGGTGAAAACGCTATCGTTGCTCCTCACTAACATCTCCAATATTGTCCGGGAAGTATTCAAGGTGACTGTTCAAAAAGTGAATTTTCAGGCTTATTAAACATCCTAAAGTTTTAGACCTCTTTAACATTGTAGCTATAATAGAAACATATTCTGGAACTTTTCATGTCCTAAGAACTTTGTAACGACTTGCTTGAATGATACCCATGCTTCTTTCTCATTTAAGGTCATTGTGGATTCAAAGTTAACATAAGACATCAATTTTCTAATGTCAGGTCCGACAAAGACTTCTTCTTTCAGTTTAGCTTCTGAAAGGTGTGGAAACTTTTGGCAGAGATACTTAAAACATGGTCCATCTTTAGGCAAAGCCTTTACAAACTGTTACATTAGGCCCAACTTTATATGTAAAGGTGGAAGGAGAACTATGGATCTAAAAGATTTTTGCGTAGAATGTCCTTCACACCAGGTTTTACAGACTCCCTCACAGGCCAGTTCTTTCGGCACCAGTGTTGATCCCTAACCCTACTATCTCATTCACACAAGAAACATGTAAATTTGGTAAAGCCACCTTGCTGACTAAGGGGCATGCATGTTACTTCGCCACATATCATCCAACCACGAGCAGAATAGCCTATTTTATTTAGCACTATTTCTAGGTTTTCGTAGCTTTCTTTCATATGCACAAAATGTCAAACAGGTATACATGTTACCATTGTGTAATAAAACAGCCTCCAGTCTTCCTTTTTGTATTCAATACCAAACTCATTCATTAGACTGGGAATGTCTGAGCAGTACACTAAATCACGTTCTTGTTAAAAAAAAAACTTGGGAAATTGCTGCTCTTTCTTTCTATAAATGTATATGCTAGTTCCATCTGCCAATAAGTTCTTTTTTTTTATCTAGAGCCCAACAATTCAGCTTTTTCTTTCGTTAAGCCCAGATCCCTAACCAAATCGTTAATCTCTAGACTTTGTGTATTACAGTGGAATTAATCATAATCTGGTTCATGTAAATCAGATTGTACATCAGAAAATACTTATGTTGGAATAGAATTTAAATCTGGTGGTGCAGGAACCGGCAAATCGACAAAATGCCCTACTGGTCGGATGGCGGACGGAAGGTTAGGGTAGCTTATAACCTTGTTTTTCGAATTATGACCAGTAATATCAACACTGCAAAAGTAGCAGTTATCGGAATGATTTCTTGGCTCCCTCGATATCATAGAAAGAATAAATCTAAAGGCTTTTCTCTCCTTTTTGGACCACTTTCTCAGATCTTCAAAACCGCACGCATGCACGCCCCGCCAAGATTTGTTTTGATCACAAAGTTTAGATCCAGAGTATAACAGATAAACATTTTCACAGAGTCTGTAACGTGTCTTTGGTGTTTTTAAATCACAAATTCGACACGAATATAACAAACTGTAGACAGAGTTTTTACAACCGCGATTAGACATTGTACTGAGCACATGTACAGGAAACGGGAAAGTAAAGTTCGGTTGACAGTTAACAAAACATCCTCTGTTAACATAAAAACAGAATCGACGGTTTTTTGTCAGCAAATGTTTTTCACCAGTGTTACCAACGTCATATACATTCATTATACCTCATTTTAAAATTATTTTAACTATATAATAGCTGTTAAATTCTTTAAAAATCGCTTAAAATAATAAATTTAACAGAAAAATGATTATTCCTTGGGATTCACAAAAGAACAATGGCCATCACCTTACCAACTGACCAAATGGTCTTTGACTTCTGTGGTGCACTTTCAGCAGCCTTTTTCCATTGTTTTGACTGCTGTTTCGACTCTGGAGTATAATGGTCTGATCGTTTCAGGTTTGATCAATAGTCACAAGTCGGCGTAAAAATTCTAGCGGATTCTGATCAAACATCGCCAGACATTATGTTGAAATGCTGTGCCGGATGTGCTTTTGGTCAACAGTGAGCAATCGAGACACCCATCTCGTAAAGTTTCTTCGTAGTCAACTCTCAGTGCAGAATACAATGCACTCGCTCAGTTCAGACGTCTACAGTCTCAGCAATCTCAGGAATTTTAATTAGACTGTCTTGCATTACCGTATCGTGGATTTGTCAGCGGTTTACTCTGTGGTGACCTCAGTTTGCTGATGGAGCGCACTTCGTCTTCGGTACTTGTACGACCGCGTTTAAATTAATTAATCCAAAATAAATCGTTTTATATGATAGTGAATGCATTCTTGAAATCCTTCGTACGGTTCTTGGAATAATAAAGCGTACCGACAGTGAAGGCGTAACAAAAGTTTTCACTTCTTTACGCTGTTTGCTAAATCTCAATTTTTGTTGTTTATTTGTTCGAAGGATTTGTAATTTTTCACATGACTCAATCTGACGGTAATAAAATCTTATCAGGGGACCGCCCCTACTCATCACAGATTCCGTCCAAATTTATGGTATATACAGTGCTTCGCAATGAAAGAAGAAAAGAGGTGCTCCCAGTGGACAAGCGTTTAGAAAAAAATTGCATTTTTAGCGCAGGTCGGCGGATGCATGGGCCGCCTGCAACGATTGGCATAGCGGAAGGGATACACAACGGTGATCAGAGGGTCGCAGGGTCGAGTCTCTGTGTGAAAACTAAGTCTTCCTTTCCAGTGTTTGTTTACGCAAGTGGCACTGCAAAGCAACCGAAATAATGCACAATGAATAACGTTTATTAATATTCTCATGGAAGGCATGAAAAGGAAAGACAAAGGAAAATTTGATACTGCAAATAAGTTTCCGAGAAAGGACTGTAATTGAAATGTACAGGACTTGGTATTCCATTAGTTTCATTCTGGCGTTTAATAGTGCTCAGCAGCTAAACGCAAACACTATGGTCCCAGTGAACTAAAATCGACCAATCCAGAGTGAAAAAGAATCATAGACCGAGAAGACATCATCACAGTAAATTTTTTTTCAACAACACCGGCGCTGATGACCTCAGTTGCTTCTGTGCACTCTAACAAATCCAAAAACAAAATTCCACATCACCAACTATCCTCATCAAAATTGGGAGAAATAATGGCTATCACTTTGTTTACATTCATCGTACAGTTTGTAAACAAAGTTCGTTTCTCTATAGAAACTTCAAGGCAACCATGTCGCCCAAGTCGAAAGAATGTGGCGTGTACGACACGTGCAAGATGCAGAGACAATTACTGCGTCCCTCTTTTCACTTCGAATATTACCACAGCACGTGTAAATTAACTATAAAATAATATAAGTATCCAATTGCATATACCTCCCCGGAAATTTATTTCCTATTCCTAATTTTCCTTTGCCCTGCCTTTTCATACCGTTACCAAAATATTAATACTCGTAAATATGATGTATTGAGAATTATTTCAGCCTGTCTGCAAAATATAAAAAAATGCTGAGAAGGGATCAGACAACCTTCGAACCACCGCTCTGTACTAGATCTGCTGCCTCGTAACTGAGCTAACATAAATAGTTAATGACTCGTCCGACCAGCGCCAAAATACTTACTTTTTTCCAAGCGCATGGCCAGATTTATTCTTAAGCACTGAATGTTTAGAGAGTTGTGATAATGTATCTTCTTTCGAAGAACTAGACCCCTTTATGAGGTTTGATAAAAAAATAACGAACTTTCTGATTTCCCCGGCTTTATGGATTCGGTTTTCAAACTCTTTCATCTTGTTGTTACACATGCTTCTTATGTATGTCCGTATTTTCAGCTGTTCTGAATGTTTTGTTTGGCAATCGAAAAGGTTAAGTGTTGTAGAATGCTGGGGAATTTTTACTTTTCAAGATGATGTATCAAAGAATTTGAATTAAATTTTGCTTGAAAAGAGGAATAACGTGCAGCACCGCAATTGAAACGTTGACTGCGGATCTTCTATAAATAATACAAGTGTGTACGGTGGTATAAGCGTTCCAAAGGGCTTGGAGGAGACATTGATGACGAATACCGTTCTGCACTACCTAGCACATATATTGGACATGTGGAAGAAGCAAAGAAAACGGTTCTGGAAAACCGCCGAATTACCAACAGAGAGGTTTCTGACGACGTCGGCATATCGTTCGGCTCATGCCAAGTATTATTGTTTCCGGATATTTTGGGCTTGAAACGTCTAGCAGGAAAGTTTTTCCAAAATTGTTGAACTTCCGCCAAAAGCAACGTCACTTAGACGTCGCTCAGAAATTGGTGAATGAAGTCAGCGATACATAACTTCTAAATAAAGATTAACAGGTAACAAATGATGGGTATAGGAGCTAAACTGTCCTGTTTTTTGCCAAAAACATCACGTATTCCTTACTGACCGTACGACTCATGATGCACTACCCCATTGTAATCGAAGAAATCAGTGGAAACTGCCTGAAGAACAAACACCGAAAAAATTCGACAATCGCGATCAGATGTGAGGTTTCTTCTCACTGAGTTCTTCGATTACAATGAGATAGCGCATCAAGAGTAGTACGGTCAGTAAGGAATGCGTGATGTTTTTGGCAAAAAAGAGATCATTTACGTGGCCCCAGCCAACGTTTTCGCCGGGCATGCCCCCCCCCCCCCCTTCCTGGCCCTCGAGACTTCTACGACGTTTTGCCACCACTGATGAGGTAGAAACAAAATCGTTGTCGGAGTTGAACGGCATAACGAAAATCGGGTTGCAGAAGTGCTTCCAAGTTCGGTAAAAGGGCTGGCGCATGAAGGGGAGAAATCTGAAGGGCACAAGGTTGTGTTGATTAACAACAGTTTTTTCAAGTGAACCAAAAATTACCGTTACTTTTTGACCACACGTCGTACAAGCGAATGGTACGGTGTTCCGCACCTGCGATATGCTAAGTTCTGGTTAGGTCGATCTTCCCTTGTTCACGATTCGTTGGAAATTCAGTAAATTATAGAAGAGACCTACAATCATTCACTTTCGAATTATAACGTACAATGAGTTTATTAGCGCCTTGGTATTTTTTAAGAGAATCTTGCCAATGCGAGACTTTTTTACTCCAGATAGATGGAGCGAATTACGGAAAAATTTCGAAGTTGTCACTGGTTCAACATTATCGTAAGCAAACATTCGGTCACTTAAAACAACGAGAAATTCTGTGCTGAACCTGGAGCTCCTTCAGCGATGCGCGCCCTGCCGGTAGTCGTGTGGTCGTCTGACCACCTTGACCTCAGCACCCGCGAGTGCCCGAGTAGTGGGCAGCAGCAGCGGGCGCCCACACAGCCCTCGCTCCTGTCTTCTGCGGCAGATCAGTGCGACCAGCATTTTGAGACACTGCGGCGGCGGGAGGCAGTCTGCTTCCCTGTCAGCAACGTGGAAGGCTGCGAGCGCAGTCAAGCTCCAGCGTGCGCGATGCTGACCTGCGCACGGTGAATCTTGTCAGCATCGCCACTTGGTGTTGGCCAGCCTTCGTGATCGCACGTGTTGCGAATGTTCTCCGTGTAAATTTGACAAGATTCAACATGAGCGAGTGTTTGCGCCGGATAATTATGCCTACCATTTGTAAACTGACCGACTGACTGCTTGTAATGCCATTTAATTGAGACAACATAGCTATGTCTGTTGTATGCATCTAGATGGTGAGAAACTGGTGGAAGACACATGTGCTGGTTCTCTAGTCACAAGTGTTAAAACCTTAGTTGACTTCGTAAAGTGCAAAGATGATCTGGAATCTGTTAAATCACTGACATAGGTATTCGTTAAAAAATAAGAGTGGAACTACCAGTTTACTCTAGTTTAGAGTTTACATGTAAAGATCTTCGCAGATGAGGTAAGTTTCTAGTTACTCAGTGGTTTGCAGCGCGTCCCACATAACGAACTTTGTTATGTTACGGTTTCTGCAAATATAATTTCCACTCTCTATCTTCGATATT
This sequence comes from Schistocerca piceifrons, assembly GCF_021461385.2. NCBI lineage: Eukaryota > Metazoa > Arthropoda > Insecta > Orthoptera > Acrididae > Schistocerca > Schistocerca piceifrons. The sequence continues at coordinate 34,909,495 of NC_060138.1, read as the reverse complement.
ACACTGTGCAAGCGATCTGTAGCAAAGTGCTATGTGGTCGGTATCGAGAACAGTCGCATAAATGGTATACTCTTGCAAACTTCGTGAAAATACACGACATTCCGGAAATTTATCGTATGCTTCTCGATGGTTTCAGCACAAAAGTGTCACAAGTACGTAGTTTTTTTCTTTTTTGTGTAAAATCGTATGTTGCAGCTGATATCGGTTTCGAGATGGGTGAATTAATTCGGGATTGACGAAGCATTTCTCATCGACAGTGTTCAGAAATTAAATGTTCTTGTAATCCGAGAGTTCAGAGATGATCGCACGCAACTCGTTCAGAAACCACAGGAGCAAGCCGGCCAGATCTGAAACAGTACCGTCAGCGGACGTCTTTGTGCCAGGGAAACCAGCCCTGCCTGTGTACACGATGTACACCTGTTCAGAGAGCGACCGCTGTCCGTGGAAGATGCTGGCACCAGGCCAGTGTGTGTGCGTGCGGAGGGGGGGCGGGCGGTTGACTCGTGTTCATTGGCCGGCCGCTCCGCTGTGGACGACCGACCGACCTCGTGCTGAGACTACTAAATACGGTGCCTGTGGTTTTCTTCCGATCTGTCTTCGCGGTACGTGTGTGTCTGGTGGTAGGTAGTTCTGTGCAGGATGCTCAAATGATGGTGTCTGGCGCAGGACACGATTTAATACAACGGTATGGTGTGGTGGTACAGTCGCTTGTGGTGATACAGCCTGGTTGCATCTACATCTATATCCATGCTCCACAAGCCACCTGACAGCGTGTGGCGGTGGGTACCCTGAGTACCTCTATCGGTTGTCCCTTCTATTCCAGTCTCGTATTGTTCGTGGAAAGAAAGATTGTCGGTATGCCTATGTGTGGGCTCTAATTTCTCTTATTTTATCCTCGTGGTCTCTTCGCAACATATACGTAGGAGGGAGCAATATACTGCTTGACTCCTCGGTGAAGGTATGTTCTCGAAACTACAACAAAACCCGTCTTCCACTGCAGTTTATCTATCATCTCTGTAACGCTTTCGCGATTATTAAATGATCCTGTAACGAAGCGCGTTGCTCTCCGTTCGATCTTCTCTGCTCTCTCTCTCTCTCTCTCTCTCTCTCTCTCTCTCTCTCTCTCTCCTGTCAACCCTGTCTTGAACGGAGCCCACACTGGTGAGCAATATTCGAGCAGTGGGCGAACAAGTGTACTGTAACCTACTTCCTTCGTTTACAGATTGCTTTTCCTTAGGATTCTTCCAATGAATCTGTCTGGCATCTGCTTTGCCGACGATTAATTTTATATGGTCATTCCATTTTAAATCACTCCTAATGCCTACTCCCAGATGCGATTGGATGCAAACGACTCCAGTAATATACTACGCCACCCGATCAGAAGAAAACAGTGCATCTGCTTTGCCGACGATTAATTTTATATGGTCATTCCATTTTAAATCACTCCTAATGCCTACTCCCAGATGCGACTGGATGCAAACGACTCCAGTAATATACTACGCCACCCGATCAGAAGAAAACAGTGCATTTGCGCTAGGTGTTGCAGGTGTTTCACATTTACGAGCAATTTTAGAAGTGATGTCATGATCGCATGGGTAGAATTGACATAAAATCGATAGAATTACGAAAATGACGGAAAATGCATATAAATTGAGGAAAAATACACTGAAATGTGGGGAAATTGACGAAGTACTTCCGTGTCTTTTGGCTGGTGCAGAACAATTCTTGTATGTAGGAACGAGTATGTGACAGCAAGAGGAATCGGAGATACGTTGACATGGAAGCACCAGGAACTAGGGAACAGTCACTTCTTTTTCTGTGGAGGCATCTTTCTAATGTATGTATACTGAAGTAACAGTGATACACCCGAGCTGACCGCTGTATTTGACGCTTTCCAAGAAAACACCATCTGCCTCTAAACTTACATGCATCTGCTTTAAGGGATAACAAAGTGGATGGGTGATTAATTGAGATGGAGCTGTAACGAGGTATGATTTAACGGCTGACTGATGATGCATTCTAGAGGGGGGGGCGGGGGGGTAGAGATGCTGCTGCAGGTCAGTTGATCATTTTTTTTCCGTTGTTCTGTCAGGATGCATCAGTTGTGTGACGTAGAGCACTGTCTAATTGCGATCGTTAACAGCAAACCTGTCTGTCACCAGAGGACTTCCATCTCATGTATGATGAAACGTGACCACTCTGTTTCGACACTTCCCTATACACATACGAAGATTTACATGACACTCCATTCCCTTGTCGCATCTTGAGTGAAAAATCGAGACTTCAATTTCGTGACAAGAATGATTACAAGTTAGCAACAAGTGTTCGTAAGGCGCTGCAATCCTTTAACCATCTGCTTCACGAATGTCCTGTTTACAGAGTTAGTGGCGGCATGACGTGTAATTTCATATGTCAGACACCGCTGCTATGCTTTTATCTGTTTGCTTGTAAGAGGTATTCTCCATTATTAATGATCATTCTACACAGGACTGATGCGAGCATAGTATAATTTCGGAACCATGATCGGATGTGAACACAGGACGCTAAACGACTCTGGAAAGCTAGACTGTGCGTATATCACACAGAGCTGATGTTTTAAGGAAGTAGTGTTTCCATTTTACAGTTTGTTACCATAGTTAATTGTAGAGAAACCTGCAGGTGTGCCATGTGCAGGAAATATATTTCTTACATTAGAATATTAACAGTGGTTCATTCCACACAACTGATAGGTCGGAAACTCTAGCGATCTAACATTATAACCTACTTCAGGTGCAGAACCGTGTAGCCATAGGAGTGCATGTGTTCGTTCTCTCAAACGAATAACCTCCTGGTACTGACCACAGACACTAGGACAATACTTCAGAATTGATAGCACAGTTGATTTACGTAAAATGATTTACGTAAAATGCTTCAAACTCCATCTGTCTGGAGCTTGACCATGCATAATAACGGCCCGGTTCTTGTTCTTCTTAACCGTCTATTACATCACAACACTTTCAAATCTACTACTATATATCTATAAGGGGTGCTAACCACCTCGACATAGGGGGAATCTAGAGAAATCTTAGCACTTGGATGGGTGCGGACTTTGCAAGCTCCATTGATCCACAAGATGCGGGATGTACTGTTCTACCCCTGGTCATTTGCAGGTTTAATCAGTAACGGTGCTGCAGGATGGGTTAGTCGAAGATAGTGCGAGGGATCTTTCAAACTTTATTCTAAGATTGCGAGAATGCCCTGTGACACCCATCCGCATAGAGACAGATCGTAAATTAGAAACTATGCTCAAAGTGCTAGAAATATGTAGATCGCTGTCTGGTATACATAGATGATGTATATGTTCGAGAATTAACAAAAGAATGAGGTACTGCAGTCATCTATCTACATTCGCAATGGTACCTGGAAAGTACAGAAGGGGCGGTTTAGCAGTGATACTGAAACTGCGAAGCATACTGTCCCAAAATTGGTAGGTGTCTAGATGACTGTAAAATTGTTCACACTATCTGTGATGCCTATTATTCCAGTGCATCGACGGTGTCTTTTCCATCCCACCCGTCCACCGGTAAATTGTCTATTGCCATATATTGATTGACTGATGTCCCTTGTTTGAGATGGAGCAAGAGTCTTGGTGGAGGGGCGGCAGCTAGCACCGAAACAGTGATCACATACATAACTGCAACATGAGGAATCAGTCGAAACGGAACACAGTATCACCAGCTATCCCATCACTGTGACAGATGAGTTTAAATGTAGAGGTTGTCAGTCACCTTGGGACAGCAGTTTGGAAAGGCTCCACAACACTGTGAAACTCTACCAGTTTTCTTACTTTGTGACTGTCTTCAGTAGTAACAACATGACTTACACCAAGCGATGTCTAGTTTTCTGTGAGAGACAACGAATCAGAACATGTTAACGTCAGTTTAGAAACTGACACAGACCTCGAACTTGTGGCAGTAAAAACGGAATGTATGGCAGTGTACAAAGCCGGTTACAGTGGAAAAAGAACGTTTCAAACGACGACACAGGAAGCCTCTCTTGCGACTGACGGTATAGTCTGTGGGATATGGTTATCCTCCTATAGTACGGGCGTTGACACTTCACACTGGTCTGTGGATCAATACCTGTGTTTTTTATAGGATCACCACGTGCACTCGATGGCATCACGCAGATGGTATTTGTTTCCGATATATGGGAAGAGAGATGTGGTAAAACTCTTATCGAGTTCTTAATCGGATGAAGTTAGCAGAGGTTTTACAGTTCCTAATTTTTCTCTGTTGGGTGGTACAGAACAACGATGATAAAATGCTGGGGTGATAGGCGTTAAAGGACCCTGAGGTACACGGATCTGCTTCAGAGTGCAGCACCTGTATGTAGTTTGGAGACGCACCACAATACAGTAGCAAAATCCTCGTCCTTCTCCCAGTTGCCATTCTATCTTTTATACAACATATTCCCATCCCCATCAAAAGGTCAAAACACAATGCTGTTGCACTAAATCAGCTTAGCCTGTTTGTACATGGGCTGCAGAATGTTGTAAATATAGCTCTCTCCAACTTCTGCTCAGTTCTGACTTAAATTGGAACGATCACATGCACAAAGCTGCAGGGTGGCAGTGCAGAGTCTGATGGGGCAGTTGCAGGATGCATAGGGACAATCTAAAATTTTACTGGAACAGGTTCGAAAAGGTGACTCGTTTCGAGATATGAAAGTGCCAGAAATATGATTAAAAGACTCGTCCATAGGATGCAACGTAGGAATGTGATTGAATCGAATGACTTGACTCCAATTCATAGACAGCATTTGTACCGGAAAACGTAGCACCAGTGATCTGAAAAGCTAGTGTACATTTCTTACGACCTCAATCAGCACACCATCTACTGTTTGTGATCCTTCGCAGTCAACCAACACTATAACCCAGTGGATATATCGCAGAAACCCTGACGTGGCAATGAGACAGAATGCGTTACAAATACTGGCTGCAAGGGCGATCAGCAAATATCGGGTTCATACGTCGTTCCTTAGCTGAATCGCTCTCAAAAATCGGCGTTTTTATTAAGAGCTTAAACGAATCGGCGACGTGTAACCACACTGTTGGTCTGATAATATACACCCTGGCAATCACCGTCTATATTGTGTTGCGGTGTTTGTCTGGAAAAACCACATTATTCGGAGGTAATGCCATACCTCGATTTATAAGGCTTGTATAGTTTTTAACACAGATATCATTACCGATGCTTGTGCGCACCTGTAGAACCCCTTGTGACAGTAACATAGTCGTTGCGAAAGTGTTATTAACATCTGGCGGCTTGTAAGGCGATTACATCTCTCCTTTCAGTCCGGAACCGCGCGACTGCTACGGTCGCAGGTTCGAATCCTGCCTCGGGCATGGATGTGTGTGATGTCCTTAGGTTATTTAGGTTTAAGTAGTTCTAAATTCTAGGGGACTGATGACCACAGATGTTAAGTCCCATAGTGCTCAGAGCCATTTGAACCATTTGAACATCTCTCCTTCTAAGACACAATGGTACCACTCACAAGAAAACTTATGATACATGTCCACTCATTGCTGATTTTCGGTCAGCATTATTTTGTGTCGGAAGCCATCAGTTAATTGACAGAGTATTGTACAGGGTATTTATCAATGAATATTGGGGTTTTAACGCTTTATAATATTTATTATATTAAACTTAGTTATAAATGCTATGCCAAATGAAAGAGCAACTCAGTTATACCAAGAACTTGTCATGCAGCACACATCCAGCGCTCGTCTAGCGGACTGCAGCGGAAGCATTGCGCGCTGCGCATGCACACTGGTGCCAAACACAACTGTTTGAGTTGCTCTTTCATTTGACATGTCATTTATAACCGTAAGTTAAATATAGTAAATATTTTAAAGCGTTGAAACCCCAATATTTACTTATAAACGCCCTGTACGTAGTAGCAGGGAATGCATGATAGGTGAACTTTGAGCATCAGGCTTATAAAGAGAGTGGGCGCGTGCGCGCGCGCAAAGAAAATGAATGTGACCTGTCGTAAGGGAAGGTATGGGTTTGTAAGCCACAAAGGGAATGGAAGATTTTATTTATTTTTTACTTGGAGAAGTACGTAAAGTCATCAGTGGTACAGATATTTCTATTTCCATAGCCACAGCCGTCAGAAGGGGTATTTCTGATACTTCGCTCTTTGTCGAATGTTGTCGTATTGAGACCATAATCGTAATATTTAATTCTAAATATAGTGATGAGATACGTACGAGTGTGTGGTCGGTTTCCTGGGATGATTCTGTGCGGGGGTGCGTGGCCTGTGGCGGGAATTACTCACATGTCCAGCAGACAGCAGGAGCCGTCCAAAGTGAGAGACCGGTTGGGGTACAGGAATGTAGTTGACCTGTCCGTATCGCCCTCTAGACGGCTAAATAGCGAACTAATACCCTGTATATGTTGGGCAGCCTTCGTGATCACATGTTTCTTCGTGGAAATTAGATTATTTTATATGGACGTGTATTTGCGCCGGACCATTATTCACTCCCATGTAATTGTCCGGTAACTGCTTCTGCATATTTCCTATCTTTATTTTGTTGAGAAAACATCGATTGTGTTGTGTGCATCTAGCAGGTGAAAGACGGGTGGAAGACCCGTTTGCTGCTTCTTTAGATGTGAGGAACATCTTAGTTGACTTTGTAAATTACAAGGATGATTTGGAATCTGTTAGCTCAGCAACATTGGTGTTCGGGAGTGGAAACATCAGTTTTCTCTATTTTTTGAGTTCTCATGTAACGGTATTTGCAGACGGGATATGTTTAAAGTTACTCAGTTGCTTACAGTATGCTCCACCTTGCTAAAGTTTCAGGTTTCTAGAGAAACAATTTCCAGTCCATATCTTCGGAATTGTTGCGTGCAAGCGATCGGTAGAATACTGCTGTGCTTGATGTGGAGAATTATCGTGAAAATGGTATGATATTCTGGAAAACTATGGTCCTGTAATCCCAGAGTGTGGAGATGGGTATAGCAGGCAAGCAGGTAGGGGCCAGAAACAGTAACGCCTTTGTGCTGAGGGGAACCGACCCAGCCTTTGTACACCAGTTCAGAGTCCGAGAAAGCTTCCGGATTACGACGATTTGGCTTGCGACTCCACCTGGTTGGGTGAATAGTGGACTAAAACCCAGTTTGCGTTGAGTCGCCTTCAGGAGTGTGTGTGTGTGTGTGTGTGTGTGTGTGTGTGTGTGTGTGTGTGTGCCGCATGTACACTCTGCAGGAATTTGAAAAGATTCAACATAACGAGTGTTTGTGCTGGGGATGTTGATAGCATTCGGACTGCTACCACTGCGGTCCTCGTCCACGGCCGGCTGGCCTCTCTCTGGCTGACGAGCCCTTCCGCGGCTGCAGTCATGGGCCGCGTTTACAGCGGCAGTTTCCTCCGCTGGTGCTGCACTGTGGCGCGGTGAGTATGTGGGATGTATTTGACGATCTGTAGACCACTTTTGCGTGGTTGAACAGTCAGTGCAATATGGCGATCTGTACAAAATAGTTTTGCCGCTGAAAGTCTCATCTGCAGTGGTAGTTTCTTGGCGGAACGGATCACCACCCTGTTTGTAGGGGTTCCTTGTACGTTTGGAACTAGACTACAGGTGTTTCGTTCATGAATCTCCATGTCCGTCTCTCTTACACTGTCTCAGTACTATCCACCACCGTGGCACCCGCTTCGCCAGTGGCACCTTTTCCACTAGCCAGACTGAGATGTTTTGCCGAAGCAACTGAACTACCTGTGTCATACCGCCGTGACTTTCGCCCCGGAAAATACGCCTGCCGTTTGTCTGCCATGGCGCGGCCATCCATCCTATGCCACCTTCTTCGGTGACTCCTTTGATCGCCAGTAAGAGACACATCCCTCTTCTGTTGCCTCCTTGAGTCTGTTTTGGCTATTGCTCCGTCAACATAACTTCATGCCACTTGCTACTTTCCCAGTGGGTGTTAAGTATTCATCGCCTTGGCTTTGTGCAGTTGCCCGTGTTCAACTCGCAGTTCATTCTCTTCCAAAGGACACTACTCCAGACTCCCTCTACTCTCATAAGTAGGACACTACTCCAGACCCTCTATATTCTCAAAAGTTTCTCGTCACAGAACTTCGCTTTGGTACCTTTAAGTATACTGATGGTTCTCAGACTGACCTTTGTGTCGAGTGTGCCATCGTCACTGGCGCTGACGTTTTTCAGTATCGGCTTCTGGAACACTGCGCAGTATTTACAGTAGAGCTCTTCAGCCTGTATCAGTACATGCAGCGATGTAGGCTTTTGAATAACGTCATGTGCTCCTATCCTCTGTGCCCTACAGAGCCTCTATGTGCTGTACACCATCCATCCCTTAGTGCAATGAGTCCAGGAATGGTTTCACTTGATGGAGCCACTATGATGTTTATGTGGGTCCCTGGGTACATCGGTCTGATGGGAAACGAGGTGCTGACGCTGCTGTGCCACAGCTTCAGTCCTCATTCCTTGGCCTGCTAGTTCTTCCAGTTCCTCATATGATCTTTTATCTATATCATACTCCACAAGCCATGTAATGGTGTGCGGTGGAGGGTACTTTCTGTACCACTATCTGATCCATACAGCCCTGTTCCACTCGCGAATAGTCTATGGGCCCAATTTCTCGAATTTTCTCCTCATAATCCATACGAGACATGGATGTGGGGGCAGTGAAATGTTGTCTGACTTGTCCTGAAAAGTGCTGCCCCGAAATTTAAATAGTAACTCTATCCGTGATTCACAACGCCTCTCTTCTAACATCTGCCGGTGGAGTTTGTTTAGCATCTCCGCAATGCGCCCTCGCTATTTAAACGATCCGGTGACGAAACGTGCCGCTCTTCGTTGGATCTTCGCTATCTCCTCTATCATTCCTACCTGATAGGGATCCCAGATAGATGAACAATACTCAGGAATCTGGAGAAGAAGCGGCTTATAAGTCACTTCTTTCGGGGATCCGTTATATTTCATTAAGATTCTTCAGGTGAAACGGAGTCTGGTGTCTGCTTTTTTCCCCATGTCTTTTTTTTATATGGTCATTCCACTTAACGTCCCTCTGGGTAGTTACGACTAGTTATTTTACGGCAGATGCTGTCTCGTGCTGTTTGTCATCAATAGTGTAGTTGTACAGCAGTGGATTCTTTTCCTATGTATGCGCAACATGTTACATTCATTTACGTTCAACTGCCAGAGCCTGCACCAATCATCAGTTCTCTGCAGGTCGTTGTGCAAATTCTTACCGTCCTCTGGCGTTGCTGTCTGTCTGCAGTTGGTGTCACTTTAGCATCTCCACTGGTCATGGGGAATTAAACATGCCCCAGCAGCTAGGACTTCCTCTCGGCTTTCTCGCCAGAAAGAGATCATCTTCTGTAAGTTGCGTATTGGACACTATATTTTTAGCCATCGCAAATTAAGTGGGTATCCCACTACTGTGCTGATTGCCCTAAACCTTTCACGGTTCATTATTTCCTGATAGAATGCCCTTTTTTTAAAAAACTGCCAGCATTCTCATTTATATTTGCCGTCTGAGCTATCGGCCGTTTTAGCGAACGACTTATGGGTTGGCAACCGCGTTTTGTTTTTCTGTCGTAGATATATGGAGAAGAAAATTTAATCTTCAGTTCAGAAATTTAGTTCAGGACCTCCTTTGTATCTAGGGCGTATTTTATGGACCTTTCTCGAAGTCCATGTTTATAGCTGTCTTTCCTTCCGTTGATTGGGCTTAACGTTTAGTCGTTTTTAACTCCTTTTTCGTCTTCGTGTTTTACAGTTCTGATACGGGCGCATATAATCCTAGGTGTTTTTCTTCCCTAAAACAAAACAAACGGAAACTGTGCCCACAAACACCACTACCGCCAGGTCCATCATCATCGTGGTACTAACTGGTGATACCAACTCGTTCGACAATGCAGCTGTACCCTGGACTGTCGCATTCCCTATCATTGACCTACACTGCATTGGACCTGGCTTCGACATTATTCTGTATGTAGCAACAGTTATACCCCTGCCCACCCTGTAACAGATTACCAAATACGCCCTGCAACTGCATTTAAATATTATGGTTGTTATCACTTCTGGGACAGAATTTCACAAAGGTTCATTGATAACTCGAATGTGGACTGCTAATACCCTGCAACTTCCCACAATGCTTGTGAAGCCATTGTGGAAAGGATGCTCTCTTAAATGGTAACTACATGTGGTATACTTCCATGAAGTGTAACACAGTTCTGAACTCTGCTCGAGCACCCTACAAAGGACAGTAGTGATGCTGAAGAGAGGACCATCAACCAAATTTTGGTGAGAAATGGCTGCCAAATAGCAGGCGGGTTTGGAAGTTTATCAAGAGTCATACTCAATCACTGTTTTCAGCGTTCAGGAAGGGGGGTTAGGTAATGCATTCAGCCATGTACACCTCGGTACATGCTTATATATCTCTGATCTACTTAATGGAGGTGAGGTCCAGTTTCATCCTCCTTCTGAAAGATATTGCCAGTAAAAGAAAAAGGACACATTAATGTCGAGACTCAAGATGAGAGGGATGAATATTACATTCCAAGGTCACTTTTGGCTAGCAATAGAAATTACCCAACAAATGCAGCCCTTTGTAATAATTAAAATATGTCTAATGGCCATGGCCATTATAATTTCTAAGCCATTTCGTTCTTAATAAAACTCCAGGACATTTCAAATGCACACTGGACTCGCATTTACGACGACGATGCCGGGATGGTTCCTCTGAAAGGTCATGGCCGACTACCTTCCCTACTCCGATGAAACCGATGACCTCGCTGTCTAGTCTCCTCCCCCAAACAAACTAACCCCAACATTTCAAAATTCGTCAGGGAGTACACTTAACATTCGGTTTATATTTACAGACTTGGAGTTAATAGAAAGCCAGAAGATGACCATGAACACACATTGCAAAAAAAGGTAGTAAAGCATAAAGTAGTTGGACCACTCTACTTTTCAATATTTGCTCCCTTGGCACCCCAAACATGTAGATTTCTTGCAACTTAAATATTGGGAAGCAACACTGCTTGTGAATCAAAAGAATGTCGCTCCTGATTTATCAAAACATTTCGGTACAAGACATTTGTCACAGATGCGTCAAATCTTTCACAAAGAGATATTATCTAGGAGGACACCTCATAGTTTGCTCGAGCCAGGAACAGCCTTGTGTGGAATTGCCTGCTGTCCTTAGAGGTCAAGAACATCCACTACCAGATCCAATGTTCCTTCATTGCGTATACAAACTTAGTGCCTCCTAGCTCCTGTGACACGTTTGTGATTATGACCCCACTGCCACCCATACAGTCGTCACAGAACATTTACCACCATACTCAGCAGAATATGAACTTGTATACTCGTATCACTCGTATCACCAGTTTGATTCACATGTCGGGAATAATCCTGTGAGACGGTGGTTGGCTTAGCTCGAGAACCTGGTATGGAAGTTGATGGGATTTATCGCAACAACATTTTCGTGACTGACTCGTAGAACAATGATGCCCTGTATGAGCAGGCAGCCGATCGTCGTGTTGGTGGGCTGCCATTGCATAGAGAAGACGAAAGTCCTTGTAGAGACCATAGTGATATATGGGGGATGTTCCACAGTGCATCTCACAACTAATGCAACTTAGAGCCAACTATCAAGCTCGTCTCCATCCTCTTTCACAATTTGAGTAGGCGTGATGCCCACTTACTCGTTCAACACTTGGTTGATTCTGGGTTGAAACGTGATAGGGTTACTCATTCCTGCTACCATTGGAAAGAATATTTCATCTTCCAAGAGAACCACATCAAATATATTGCTTTAATTCGTGGAACCGCTTTGCCTCGTGAACGTCTCTCTTCAGAGTCTTCGCCTCAGGAAGTCATGCATATCACCAGACTACATATTCCAATGATGCAAGGTTTCAGTTTGTGATAAAGAAGGGGGTCTGTCCACATGAAATCCTGGATTTGTTGGAGACACTCTATGAAACGGCATTGCCTGACATAACCACACTGTCCGGTATACTAATGGGCACTGCAATAATGGAAGTGGAGGATGAGCAAGATCGGAATCTTCGTCTGGAGTTTAGCGTCCATTGTTTAGGAGAATATGCTAGATTATAGACTAATAGCAATGTACGCTTCCTCACGTACATTTTAGAGTAGTTCTGCTTTCTATTTCTTCATGCCAGGTCTTTCGTGGGATTCGGTACACGCAATATGTCAGCATTGAACGGAATATGTCAGCATTGAACAGTTGACTGGTGTTGACATCTTGCTCTTCTATGAACGCAGAATTCATGGAAAACTTTCCCAGTGACTGCACAGTACGCCAAGATGAGTAACTCATGGATGAGTGACGAGTAGTACAGGCGATATAATGATTTATCTAAAATCATTTACCTAGATGTAAACCACCTCTGTGGGTTCGCCGCACAACAGAGCCAGCCATTTCCAGGGTCCCGATGAATGTGTGAAGGAGAAACTGCCAGACTAAAGGATAAGATCCGTGAACCAGGTGGGGATGCTGGTGAAAGAAAGATCTTGGCCTTAGAACTGGCGTATCTCGCCCATTTGCATGATGAAGTAAGGTGCCAATACATTAACTTTGGGATGGAGCCCTTTTGTGGGAGTGGGCTCTCTGGACACGGCCAGGGAACAAAGAGCGTTATACGAGGTGCATTCAAGTTCTAAGACCTCCGATTTTTTTCCCGATGAAACTGGCGTTACTTCTCGACGTAATCGCCCTGCAGACGTACACATTTTTCACAATGCTGACGCCATGATTCCATGGCATCGGCGAAGGCTTCTTTAGGAGTCTGTTTTGACCACTGGAAAATCGCTGAGGCAATAGCAGCACGGCTGGTGAATGTGCGGCCATGGAGAGTGTCTTTCATTGTTGGAAAAAGCCAAAAGTCACTAGGAGCCAGGTCAGGTGAGTAGGGAGCATGAGGAATCACTTCAAAGTTGTTATCACGAAGAAACTGTTGCGTAACGTTAGCTCGATGTGCGGGTGCGTTGTCTTGGTGAAACAGCACATGTGCAGCCCTTCCCGGACGTTTTTGTTGCAGTGCATGAAGGAATTTCTTCTTCAAAACATTTTCGTAGGATGCACCTGTTACTGTAGTGCCCTTTGGAACGTAATGGGTAAGGATTACGCCCTCGCTGTCCCAGAACATGGACACCACCATTTTTTCAGCACTGGCGGTTACCCGAAATTTTTTTGGTGGCGGTGAATCTGTGTGCTTCCATTGAGCTGACTGGCGCTTTGTTTCTGGATTGAAAAATGCCATCCACGTCTCATCCATTGTCACAACCGACGAAAAGAAAGTCCCATTCATGCTGTCGTTGCGCGTCAACATTGCTTGGCAACATGCCACACGGGCAGCCATGTGGTCGTCCATCAGCATTCGTGGCACCCACCTGGATGACACTTTTCGCATTTTCAGGTCATCATGCAGGATTGTGTGCACAGAACCCACAGAAATGCCACCTCTGGAGGCGATCTGTTCAACAGTCATTCGGCGATCCCCCAAAACAATTCTCTCCACTTTCTTGATCATGTCGTCAGACTGGCTTGTGCGAGCCCAAGGTTGTTTCGGTTTGTTGTCACATGATGTTCTGCCTTCATTAAACTGTCGCACCCATGAACGCACTTTCGACACGTCCATAACTCCATCACCACATGTCTCCTTCAACTGTCGATGAATTTCAGTTCGTTTCACACCACCAAATTCTGAAAACGAATGATTGCACGCTGTTAAAGTAAGGAGAAGTCACCATTTTAAGTATTTAAAACAGTTCTCATTCTCGCCGCTGGCGATAAAATTCTATCTGCCGTACGGTGCTGCCATCTCTGGGACGTATTGACAATGAACGCTGCCTCATTTTAAAACAATGCGCATGTTTCTATCTCTTTCCAGTCTGGAGAAAAAAAATCGGAGGCCTTAGAACTTGAATGCACCTCGTATTCTGCCCTGTAGAAACATTAAGTAATGCCACAGATTTGGTATGGAATGTTAGAATCACGCGCAAAAACTACTCTGAGCAATGTTGTCATGGATTTCCATGTTAATGAAAGACTGTAGAGATGTCCTAGATTCCAATGCAGTCCATGAAGGCTGTCTAGATTGGTATGTGTGTTGTGGACCTCTCCAAACTCCACATGTACCGCTTTCAGTATGAGTTTGCGAAGCCAAACTTCGTCAATCCCAAGTTACATTGTATGGATGTAGTCAGTTTAATCTACTGGGTTAAAGGCAGGGATCCATGTGAAACAATTAGATACTCCTGAAGAACTGAACACTTCCGGACACGCAGCTAATAATCCTTTTGAAATAATACCAGAAAACAAGTAGGTTATTGGCGTAATCAATGATGAAGTGAATGGATCACAGAATGTGGAGTTTGTTGGCACTCATATCAAACATATGCGAGTACTGTGTAGATGCAGATGGCGCCCAGTGGCGGGCTAATGGTGTGCATAGTGTGGTCTCAAATGTTATCTCGATAGAGAATTAGTGTGCCTGCTTTATGGCATTGCTGCGGCTCCATAAACTGTCAGTATATAGAGATTTGATGAGGGCTGCTGCATCATAACATACGGTTCATCTGTGCAGATTAACAAATGACACTATGTGATCAAAAGTATCCAGACATCTGGCTGAAAGTCACGTGAAAGTTCTTGGCGCCCTCTATTGGCAATGCTTGAATTTAATATGGTGTTGGCCCACCCTTAGCCTTGATGAGAGCTTCTCCATTCAGGCGCTGGAAGGTTTCTTGGGAAATGGGAGCCCGTTATTCATGGAGTGCTGCACTGAGGAGAGGCATCGATGTCGATCGGTGAGGCCTGGCACGAGGTCGGCGTTCCAAAATATCCCAAAGGTTTCTATAGGATTCAGGTCAGGACTCTGTGCAGAACAGTCCATTACAGGGACGTTGTTGTCGTGTAACCACTGTGCCACAGGCCGTGATTTAGGAACAAGTGCTAGATCAAGTTGAAATACGCACTCACCATCCCCAAACTGCTCTTCAACAGTGGGAAGCAACAAGGTGCTTGAAACATCAATGTAGGACTGTCCAGTGATAGTGGTACGCGAAACATGGCGTGCACGCCCTCCCCATGAAATACACGACCACACCATAACAACACAGCCTCCGAATTTTACAGTTGGCATTAAACATGCTGGAAGATGACGTTCACTGGGCATTCGCCATACCCGCACCCTGCCATCGGATCGCCACATTGTGTACCGTGACTCATCACTCATCACATCGTTTTCCCACTGTTCAATCGTCCAATGTTTACTCTCTTTACACCAAGTGAGGTGTCGTTTGGCATTTACCGGCGTGAAGTGTGGCTTATGAGCAGCTGCTCAACCATGAAATCAAAGTTTTCTCAACTCCTCTCTAACTGTCATAGTACATGCATTGAATCCTGATGCAGTTTGGAATTATGGTGTGATGGTCTGGATAGATGTCTGCCTGTTACACATTACGACCCACTTCAATTGTTGGTGGTGTCTGTCAGTCAGGCGAGGTCGGCCTGTGCGCTTTTGTGCTGTACGTGTCCCTTCCCATTTCTACTTTACTGTTACATCGTAAACAGTGGACCTAGGGATGTTTATGAGTCTGGAAATCTCGTGTACACACGTGGCACCCAATCGCCTGACCATGTTCGAAGTCCGTGAGTTCTGCGGAGCGCCCCATTCTGCTCTCTCACTATGTCTAATGGCTACTGAGATAGGTGATATGGCGTACCTGGCAGTAGGTTGCAGCACAACGCACCTAATATGAAAAAATAAGTTTCTGGGGTTGGCCGGATGCTTTTGATCACATAGTGTAGTAAATAGACGCATTGTGTGTACATCAAATACATACCATTGTAAATAAAAATGAAAAATATTAATAAGCAAAATGCAGTAAAAATGTATTACAAAAACAAAATTGTTCATAATCTGTTGGTTAGTTTGTTGTAGGGACTATAATAGTTACATCCAAACCCTGCCGCTAGATAATTATTAGTTGCAGCAAACATGAGTTTCTTCCCAGTAATGCTCAGACTTCGAATGGAAAAGCCTACACAGTCGACTTAGTTATTAAGGGTTATAATGAGGGGGAGGGTGGGGGGGGGGGGAACGAAGGTGAGCTCGGATGTTATTGGTCCACCTTGGTTTCCTACTATTTTATTGTGCTCCAATTGGCTGAGAGACGTGGAGTGGCTACATGCGAGTTTTAAGAATATATCAAATAACCTTCATCGAGTTACGTCATGATCTTGAATATAACTCGTAAAATTGCCTAAGGAGTGCGGTTAGTTCCCCTGGATGACCTTGATAAAATCCCAGTGGTTTCCTGTGAGAAGGGGAGTTATCTTGAATATAAACTGGCGAAGTGGGTAATCTGACGCTGGATGTTCAATAAGTGGTAAGATTATCTTCCCTGAAACATGCATTGCTATACTGTTGCCCTTTAAATCGCGTCCCCTTAGATCCGGTTCTCTGTAGATGCCAGTCCCTTTACATCTGGAATATACGCTGCTATCCTGTCCCCAGACAAAGCTTATTTCACTCACATGTGACACTTTTTGGGGATAGAATTTTCAGTATCATTAGTGCATAACATTTTTGTAATTAAATGATGACTCAAGGAACCAGATTCCTATGTATTGTAGCATTATTTTTACATGTCAGTAAATAGTTCATTAATTGTAACAAAAGTTCCACCTCATTTTGCCACTGAAGTTATATTTTATGATGGTTTTCGTTTTGAAATGAGTTTTCCTCCGGTATTAAGATGAACAATAAAAGGAAATGCATATTAACATTTTGAGGACTGAGCAGCTAGGGTTTAGTTCAAACGACGGATCCTGTGATATTTCAGTTTCTTGACTTTGTAAGAGGGCGCTTTGTCTGTGAAATCCTGCAAAGAAACAGACTTAGAATTAGAATTTGTTATATATGCCTTAATATGAAAAAATTTCAGACATTTTAGAAATGAAGTCCTGTTTTATTAGCACCAGGGATATTCTTAGTGTTGCGGTTAATTATGTTTGTGACATTACTATTAAATTACATTATTACGTTGTACAATGTGTGCTCATTCATTTCTTACAGTTCCATACACATAAAAGGTCGAGAAGACAAACGATGTCGCCCTTGGAGTTAGCAGAGGAGGTAAGTGCTCTTGTAGATTATTCAGTCACTCTCGGGGGGGGGGGGGGGGATATTTAACAACTAAAATATGCAGCATTGATATTGCTCAATGAAACTAACTGAAAATGTAATTTTACATTGAAGATTGGTTACATTTACCTCATTGTGTAGAATTTCCAAAGGTTTTGGAAAATGAGTCTGTATATCACAATCTTCAAAATAGTGCATGGCATCTTCTCTCGCATTTGTGGAACATCATTACTTTGTATTTAAGTTTTTAGTGAGTGTATTTCTTTTACATGGTTAATTTCTTGGAAAATGTACTTCTGTATTTTCTTCATAATTGCTAGGAAATCGTATCATATTGCTCAAAAGTGTAAGTTGTCTCACATTTTTTCACTTGACCTTCTTTGTCAATGAGTTACGTTGAAAAATGAAAAACATAATGGTAGGACACACAAATGTTAAAGGTATTTTCGGTGTCTTTTATGTATGGTGTGTTATCTACAATACTTATAAAAGCAAAAATACTTGACAGTATTTATAGGTTGCTAATATTTTATCTTATTGCCGATGCACACACATAAAGTTCTGCATCACCGCAGTTCCCAGAACTCCTGGAATTAGACGTTGACTGTGGATGTTGTGTTACAGACAGTCTGACTGTTCAGGGATATCACTAAACCCACCCAAAGATGTAAAGAACCATGCATGAGCAACACCTGTTACACAGAGGAGGCCCGACAACCGATCAATTCTAGTCATTCCACCAGGAAGGAGGTACATGTTGTGTGTAGGTCAACCATGTCCAGACAGTCAATACCGCGCTTTGGTCGCTTCCACATTGTTACTTTGTGCCAGGAAGGGCTCTCAACAAGGGAAGTGTCCAGGCGTCTCAGAATGAACCAAAGCAATGTTGTTTGGGCATGGACGAGACGGAGAGAGAGAGACAAGAACTTTCGATGACATGCCTCGATCAGGCCGCCCAAGGGCAGAGGATGACCGCTACCTACGGATTATGGCTCGGAGGAACCCTGAGAGCAACGCCATGTTCAGTAATGCTTTTTGTGCAGCCACAGGACATCGTGTTAAGACTCAAACTGTATCCAGTAGGCTGCATGATGCGCAACTTCACTCCCAAAGTCCATGGCTAGGTCCATCTATGCAACCACGACACCATGCAGTGCGGTACAGATGGGCCCAACAACATGCAAAATGGACTGTTCAGGATTGGCATCACGTTCTCTTCACTCATAAGTGTCCCATATGCCTTAGAGACAATCGTTGGAGACCTGTTTGTAGGCAACCCGGTCAGGCTGAACGCCTTAGACTCACTGCCAAGGCAGTGCAGCAAGGTGGCGGCTCCCTGCTGTTTTGGGGTGGCGTTATGTGGGGCCAACGTACGCCGCTGGTGGTCATGGAAGGCACTGTAATGACTGTACAATACGTGAATGCCATCCTCCGACCGACAGTGCAACCATATCTGCAGCATATTGCCAAGGCGGTCGTCTTCATGGACGACAATGCGCGCCCCCATCGTGCACGTCTTGTGAATGACTTCCTTCAGGATAACGACATCGCTCGACTAGAGTGGCAGCATATTTTCCAGAAATGAACCCTATCTAACATGGCTGGGATAGATTCAAAAGGGCTGTTTATGGACGACGTGACCCACCAACCACTCTGAGGGATCTACGCCAAATCGCCATTGAGGAATGGGACAATCTGGACCAACAGTGCTGTGATGAAGTTGTGGATAGTATGACACGACGAATGCAGGCATGAATCAGTGCAAGAGGACGTGCTATTAGGTATTAGAGGTACCAGTGTGCACAGCAATCTGAACTACCACCACTGAAGGTCTCGCTGTATGGTGGTACAACATGCTATGTGTAGTTTTCATGAGCAATAAAATGGGGGAATGGTGTTTATGTTGATCTCTCTTCCAATTTTTTGTACATGTTCCGGAACTCTAGGAACCAAGGTGGTGCAAATCTATTTTGATGTGTGTACTTAGTTCTTGTTCATTAAATACGTTTTCCATATTTGGTCTCCCCCCCCCTCCCTGAGGCTTGGGGTTCTACCATAAGTTCATGCATGGCTTACACGGGACCCATAGTTATACCAGCCCTTTCTTCCCTACCGCTCTGCACTTATCCTCCTTTCCTCCCTCTCGTAACCCCTCCCCCTCTGGCCCCCCCTTAGTTTTCATACCTACAGTATGTTGACCTGGCCAGCCATCTGGTTTTCTGTGTTCTTTCCAGTTTTGTTGCCATTGCTTTTTCTTTTTGATTCTTCCTTGTTTAGTGTTTCTGGTCCCTCTTTGGAGTTTGACCTCCACTTATAAATTTTCTCTCTGTAGCGTGAGATAAACCATTTGGGGAATAACTCCCTCCTAGTACCTATGGCGTCGATACCTCTCCCCCTTCCTTCCCTGGGGTAGCTCAACATGGCATTCTCTCGTTCAACTCTCCCATTTGGCGTTTTCCACCCTCTGCCATTTCGAATTGGCCATACTAGGTTGACCAGTAGTTTTTTACCCAGCAGTGAGCCTAACTCCCAATCCTCTTCACCTTGTAATTGCGGGGCCCCCCACCACCGTGATTCATATTTTCTGGATTGCCCCTGCGTTTCGGCCCTTCTTACTACATATCCCCTCCAACCTTCCTTGTCCTGCGTGTTAGCAGATGATCCTAATATGGTAACATCTTTCCTCGGTTTTCTTCGCGAAAATGGTCTCTTCCGGTGTTCAAATCATCGAATATTCGTCTGAAACTGGAGGCCATTAGTTAGCGTTCACATTGCTTATGGAGCCGTTGGCCTTAGTCTCCACAGTGGCCGGGTTCTTCTCCCCTTTTTCCCCTGCATTTTGCCTGGTTTCTCTGCCATTTTGATTCCCCTTTTTTGATCTTCTCGTGGTGTTGCCCACATTGTCACGATCATGGTATTGCGCATGCTACGGTATTCTGTATGGTATGGTGTGGTGTATGATATGGTATGAATGGTGGAGCTGATGCCCCAAAGCGCATTGCGTATCTGTGACGGTCCTGCTCTCTCTGTTTGCGCCCACCCCATCCTGATCTGTCCTCTCCCTGCTGCCCTTTCATACCTTTAACTTCTTTCTTTGCCCATTTCACCTTCCCCTTGACTGACTGACTGACTGTCCTTTGTGTTGTCTCTCTCTGTTTCTGCCACCTTAGATCTCAGGACTGATGACGTTGCTTTTTGGTCCCCTCCTGCCACCCCAGCCCATCCCCAACCAACCAACGAAACAACCAACATTCTTGAAACTTCCTGGCAGATTAAAACTGTGTGCCCGACCGAGTCTCGGTCGGGCACGCAGTTTTAATCTGCCAGGAAGTTTCATATCAGCGCACACTCCGCTGCAGAGTGAAAATCTCATTCTGGAAACATCCCCCAGGCTGTGGCTAAGCCATGTCTCCGCAATATCCTTTCTTTCAGGAGTGCTAGTTCTGCATGGTTCGCAGGAGAGCTTCTGTAAAGTTTGGAAGGTAGGAGACGAGGTACTGGCAGAAGTAAAGCTGTGGGTACCGGGCGTGAGTCGTGCTTCGGTAGCTCAGTTGGTAGAGCACTTGCCCGCGAAAGGCAAAGGTCCCGAGTTCGAGTCTCGGTCGGGCACACAGTTTTAATCTGCCAGGAAGTTTCATATCAGCGCACACTCCGCTGCAGAGTGAAAATCTCATTCTGGAACCAACATTCTTGATCTGCCCTTTACACTCCTTGATGTCGCAGTTTCGCTGTTTTGGAACAAATATCTTCAGGTACTGTTTCCTTAAAATTGAGTAATTTACTGTTACTAACTTTATGGTTAAGGCTGTGAGATCGACGTTTTGTGAAAACTGCCTGCATGTTAATTCCACTACATTGGCTGACTAACAGCTACAAGAATATGGAAGTGGAAAACTGATCTACTGTAGAAATACAGTAGATTCTGTACTACCGCATAGCAGTGTTACTTCCTATACCAGAAATGTGTCTGTATAAATGGCGCAAGTTGAATACTTATTTAGTTTTTCTTTCCTTTTCCATATTGATTTTATTACGTTTTTGTACTAGGAAAAAGCTTCAGCGTATCCCGTAAATACTTGTCTCTGAAGGTACAATAGCAAAAAATGTACGCTAGACTTTTATACTGTCAAACCCTATCTTGGAACCTTTCTCCTAGATAAGTCAGTACTTATCATTAAGTTCCTTCTTTTGAAGAATTTACGTAACAACATTATAACAGAACTCGCTCTGTCCATTCTTCATTCAATTTTGATTCTGTTGCTTACTTTTCTAAAATCTTGCCTTGGCTGCAAACAAACACCTACACTAGTCACACACGTCAGTAAATATTGTATTTATATTACATGTGCCCAGTACTTTGCAACCTCCAAGGCGCTTGGAGTGGCTTGCAGGAGATCAATCTTCGTGCAGGATGTAGGGCACAAAAGGCACTGGAGCATGTGGCTTGTGGTTTATTCTTGTCCACAATCACAGGACGTATCTTCTGTTATGAAGCCCCATCTCTTCAGGTTGTCTCTGGATCGTCCAACTCCTGATCGTAATCTGTTTAAAGATTTCCACACCAGCCAGCTCTCGTTGTGTCCAGGTGGTAGTTCTTCAGCTTCTGCCGTCTGCAGGTGAGGCGTCGACTTCTTCCATAACTCCAGCCTTGCCTTCTCTGGTGAAATGGTGAGCTTCTCGGATGTTCTCTGGAAGCTCTTTTCTCTGGAAGCTCTTTCTCGATCTCAGCCGTTGCTGTGGTGGATTATGTCCGTGCAGTGGATGGGCACTGTCCTGTTCCACTTTCAGTCTCTCCTTGTTAGCAACCACTGTTCTGTGTACCCATGGTGGCGCTATTCCAGCCAGGCAGTAGAGCATATCAGTTTAGGTAGGTCTTAAGCAACCTGTGATCAACCTGCAGGTTTCGTTGAGAGCAATGTCTACTTGTCTGGCATGAGATGACCTGTACCAGACTGGAGAAGCATATTCAGCAGTAGAACAGCACAGTGCCATTGCAGAACAGCGAATAGTTTGTGGATGTGATCCCCACTGTGTCACCGCTAGTTTGCGAATTAGGTTGTTTCGAGAGGAGATTTTAATTTTAGTGTTCTTGCAGTGAGTTTTGAATGTCAGAGATCTATCGAGAGTGACTCCCAAGTATTTAGGTAGATGATGATGATGATGATGTAGTTGGATGCCTGACCATGCAATATGTAGCTCACGATTAGCTTCCCTGTTCCTTAAATGAAAGGCACACACTTGTGTCTTCGAAGGGTTTGGTCTGAGTTGGTTCCGATTGTAATAGTTTCACAATGTTCTAAGTGCTGTTGTCCGGTTTCTTTCCACTCTTTCAAAGCATGAGCTCTGTGTAGCAAGGACTAGGTCATCTGCATATAAGAATCTCTTTGTGCCTGGGGTCAATGGCTGGTCGTTGGTATAAATGTTGCAGAGAAGTAGAGCCAAGACGCTTCCCTGAGGTAGACCATTTTTCTGCGCTCTCCAGCGACTGTGTTGTCCTTGAAATTCAACAAAAAAACCTACGGTTTTGGAAGAGGGTGCTGAGTAGTCTAACGAGGTGGGCGTTCTTGATCATATTGTATAATTTTGCATGGAGTAACCGATGATGGACAGTATCATACGCTGCTGTGAGATCCACGAAGACCACATCAGTTACTTGACGGGTTTCAAAGCCATTCCCTATAAACTGAGTGAGATTCAAAAGTTGCCCTGTGCAGCTTCTGTTTGGTCGAAATCCTCCTTGTTCAGGTATGAGAACAGGGTCTATTACTGGTAGGATTCTATTCAGAATCATACTTTCGAACAGTTTATAAGGGTGACACAAAAGGCTATCTGTTCTGAAATTCTTGGGATGATTTGCTTCCTTTCCACGTTTCAGAAGAGCTATCACCCTGCTCTTTCGCCAGATCTTTGGTATATGGCACTGGTTCATGCAGTTGTTGAAAAGCTGCAGGATTCACTTTCTTGTTTCTGGACCGAAAATCTTGAGTTGCTCCATACGGAAGTCATCTAGACAGGATGCTTTACCAGTTTTGCTCTCCTTAATAGCCTTGTTTAATTCAGAAATCTGGAAAGGAAGAGTCAGATTCCTCGTTTGTTCTTGGGCCTCTTGCTGTACTTTCGGAACTTTGATTCTATGGCTTCCTTTCCCATTCATGAGCAGTTAGTTTGCTATCTGATCTGCAGTAATGCTGCAGTGTGATGTGGATCTGGTTGGGCCATTATTGAGGCGTCTCAATAATCTCTACGCTTTGACTGTTTCTGATGAGATCAAGTTCTTCCGTCGTTTTAACACCAGAATTCCTTTTGGATTCTTCAGAGATGCAATAAGTTTCTTCCCAGCCAGTAGCATTGTCTCGTCGAATGGATCTTCTTAGAATAGCACCTTATACTCTGTAAATTGGGCAGTGAGTTCTGAAGTTAGACCGGGAATGTATGATGTTCGACAACCCCGAGGCATTGCAATTCTGGAGCACCTCTTTACAGCCCTCACAAAAGTGTCATATGAGTCAGGTGAAGGTTCTGTATTGGGAATTGCAGCGTCCAGCGTTTCTGTAAACTTCGGCCAGTTGGATTTCCTGAAGTATAACCTACTTCTGAACGGAACTGTCTGTGGTCTAACTGCTGCGTAGATTTCGCACATGATCGGTCTGTGCTGTGTATTTGGAATAGGATTGCAGACAGATTTTATGCACTGTTGTGAGATGTTCTCGCTGCAAAATATCAGATTAGGATTGTATCTGCTTTTCCATCTGCCACTCATTGAAAAATGCAGGTTGCTTAGGGTCATGTATAAGGCTCAGATGGTTGCCTTCCGCCCATTATTGTAATACCATTCTCATCATCATGCTCATAGCCCCCACGTGGTGCTGTGACAGTTGAAGTCACCAGTCACTATTTGCGTGTGTTGACTAGAAAAGTTATCTGCTAGATTGATTTTGAGATCAACGTCCGGTGGTTTGTATACGGATGTGACTGTACAGCCTTTGATTTCCAAAGTTTCGACTACTTCTCATAGTGCCTGAAAATGTGAAATGTTTCCCATGTCTTCAACAGCAGCATTCCAATTCACACCCGACCTAAGCAGTATCGGCATCCTTCCCTATCTGAACACAACACCCTACTCCTTGCTACACATCACGTATCAGTAGAACATACATAGATGTGAGACCTGTCCCGTGTGTCCTACCACTGTCACCTATTTTTGTCTCATCGTGGGTATCTCCTACAGTGTCAGAGGCAGGGCCACCCGTGAACGTGGCCACACAGTCTACTGACTCGGCTCCAACCATTGTGCCGCACCCCCGAGTGGGGCTCGCCACTTTTTGGTGGGTTTGTGCTCGGCTACCGTGGGGCCCCAGCCTTTGCAGCATTTTCTCCCTTCTGTGCTGCATGTATGTCCTCTCGCTATTCTTTTTCCCCTCCCTTGCGGAACATGTCTGGGGTATTACTGGGAATGTTCCGCATTATCTGTTCGTTCCCTTTTCCTTTCTTTGTTTACCTTCTCCTCTCGTTCCTCCGCTTGGGTGTTCGAGGGTCCTCGTTTTCTTCTTCCTCACTGTGCACTCCCGAAGGCTGGCTCATGCGTCTGATATGTAACCGGTGAGTGGGTAACGCGTAATTTTCAGCCCCCTGTCGGCAGGTAGAGTTGGCACGTACCCCATGGTACAGGCCAGGCCCAGAGAGGGATGATTGCCTGAGCTGCAACCTTCCCAAATTGCCATATGATTCCTCAGTCAGGTGTTGGGGAGGTGCGAACAGTCACCTAGGGCAGGTGCCCCCATTTGTGAAGGAGCGTGCCACCGGAGATGCTGGCAATCTTGGGGGATTTTCTCGCCGTGAACAAATCATCTTCACAGTCGACGTCTATGAAACGTAAACGGTATGAGGCTAACGATTCAAAATCCCTTCCAGCTGCACCACGGTTCCTCATGGTCTCTTATACTGAAGACTGTCAGTCCTTCGCCGTGGTAAATCCGTTTATTGTTCAGAAAGGTATTGCAATTTTGAGCCCTGCTGCTTCTGATTCTCAATCGCAACAACCGCTTACCACCTAACTTCTCCACAGCAAACCTGTTTGTGTCGAGGCCCTTGGACCTCTGAATTCTTCCTGTGGCTTTAATTAAACTAGGCTGCTTGACTGTTTAACTGAGGCTGAAATCCAATCTTATCTCTCTGATCAGTGTGTCATTTCCATAAATCGGGTTATAAAAATGGTAGACTCCTCTCTAATGCCCACCTGCACTATTTTTATCACTTTTGATATAGTGGTGCTTCTGTCAAAGATCAAAGCAGGCTATGAAATTATAACAGTTAGACAGTACATTTCGAACCGGATGTGCTGCTACCAGTGTCTTCGTTTTAACCACACTAGAACCTAATGTCGACACCCAGCCAAGTGTGTAATCTGTTGTAGGGATGTGCATCAGGGCAATCGTCTGCCGCCTCCTCTCCGCTGTATCAAGTGCAATGGCGGCCGTGCCGCCGCCTCTCTGTATTTTCCTGTGTTCCTTGATGCGTGGGCTGCCCAAGAGATCTGTGTAAGGGAAAAAGTACCTTACCCAGTCACTCGCAAGTTATTGGTTAGTCGCAAATACTGTGTTCTCCCGTCTGGTACCTATAGTTCTGTTCTTAGTACGTCTAGATTCATGAAGGACATGCCCACACAGACATGCGACCTCAAATTCAGCTCTGAGGTTGTGAAATAGCCCAGCGTCACGGTAGCATCGCCATCCCCCCGTCCAGATGTGCAACAAGACATCAAACTTTCAGCTCAAGGGGCGAAGCCACCAGTTACACAACTGGTAGGCCAGAAAGGGCAGGAGTAGTACTCCCATGGAGACTTCCTACATCCCTCCAGCCAAACAACCCCCAACTGTCCCTTTGCTAACCAGAAAGGCTTGAAGCAGTCCACCAAAGGCAAACGATCTTCCACTCCGCCAACTCTGCGATCCTCTTCGACAGTATTGCTATGTGACACCTTAGCCTGGCTGGCCTGAGTGTTGCCTGTGCGCACCACCAACCGTTTTTCTGCGTTGGACTCCATAGACCGACAGCACAAGCAATCCAATGCTTCTGTGCACCCCATGGAGCGGGATCCTCCTGCATTTGTGCCCTGAAGCAGTGACTCTTCGCAGGCTGACACTCGGCAGCCACCGAGGTGACACTCCGTCTCGTCCACATCGTGACTCTCCTCCACTCGAACGTTCGTGGCCTTCGGTCCCAAAAAGAGGATTTACGGCAGCTTTTAGCATCGCAGCATCCCCTTGTACGCTGCCTTCAGCAAACGAAATCGCACTCTCGCGACCACTTGAAGCTTTGATATTCCTTCCTGGGTCGTTTTGACCTTCCCCCTGGGGTCGGCAATCCATCTCATTGGGCTGTCATGCTGCTCGTAGGGGATGACAGTTCGTAGTCTACCCATCTTCAACCTGTTGCAATTCCCCTTTATCTTCCTCACCTGACTTTTTCCCCCTGTAACGTTTACATCCCTTAGTCATTTGATGTCACCAGGGCAAACTTCCTTCAGCTTATTGCGCAACTACCTCCTACATTTCTGCCACTCGGCGACTTTAATGAACACCATCCCCTTTGTGGTTCTCCCAGAGCCTGTCGGAGAGGTTCCCTCTTGACTGACCTTCTTAACCAACTCTACCTCTTCTGCCTTAACAGTGGAGCACCCACATTCCTTTCTGACTCCTCCCACACATATTCTCATATGGACCTATACTTTTGCACTTTCCAGCTCTCCCATCGTCTTGTGTGGTCCACTCTTTGTAACACCTACTTGAGCGTCCATTTCTC
This sequence comes from Schistocerca piceifrons, assembly GCF_021461385.2. NCBI lineage: Eukaryota > Metazoa > Arthropoda > Insecta > Orthoptera > Acrididae > Schistocerca > Schistocerca piceifrons. The sequence goes on along the minus strand of NC_060138.1, from coordinate 34,882,498 downwards.
ATGTGCTATCAGTCTGCTGACTCCTACCTGACCTGTGTGCACACCGAAATGGCATCTTACTAAGCCTGATTGGCGGCTTTACTCCTCCCTGGCGACCTCCAAAGAACAGTATTTCCCCAGCTGTGATGACCAGGTGGAATATCTCACAAATGTTATCCTTACTGCTGCAGAACATTCCATTCCTCGCAATTACTCTTCACCACGTCGTGTCCCAGTCCCTTAGTGGACTGAGGCATGCCGCGACGCAATTCGCGCACGGAGATGTTCTCTCCACGCTTTTACTGCCATCCTATGATGACAAACTGCATTCATTAAAATCAGATGCGTGCAAAGTGTCGTCGCGTTTTTTGGGAAAGCAAAAAAGCTAGCTGGATTGCATTCATTAGTTCTTTTAACGGTTCCACCTCTTCTTCTGTCATGTGGGCCAACTTCAAACGACTGTCTGGGACCAAGATCCATTTGCCAATTTATAGCTTGAAAGTAGCAGACGATATCATCGTGGACCCTATTGCTATTTCAAATACTTTGGGTCGCCATTTTGCCGACCTTTTGAGCTCTTACCACTATCACTTTGCCTTCCTCCACCAGAAATGAGCGGACGAGGCTCTGGCGATACCTTTCCCTTCTCAGAATAGTGAGTGCTATAATGCCGCCTTTACTATAAGGGAGCAAGATCGTGCTCTCAGCTCATCCCGATCCTCCGCCCCAGGGCCAGTGTTGTGCAAATTCAGATCTTGCAGCACCTCTCTCTTGTAGGCAGGCGTTTCCTACTTAACATGTACAACCGCATCTGGGCAGAGGGCACATTTCCTGGCCATTGCCATTAAGCCACTGTCACCCTCATACCTAAGACCAGTAAGGATAAAAACCTTCCCTCTAGCTTACGCCCCATTTCTCCCACTGACAATATTTGCAAGGTGACGTATGAATCACGCCCGGCTCGAGTGTCATTATTTACTAACGACTGCACAGTGTGGATTTAGAGTGTGGCGTTCTGCAGTTGACCATCTTGTTAGTTTGTCCACCCGTGTCATGAATGGTTTTCTGCGGAAATCCCAGACTTTGGCCGTGTTTTTCGATTTGGAGAAGGCATACAACACCTGCTGGAGAACTCTTTACAAGTGGGGCTTCCGTGGCTGCCTGCCCCGTTTCCTGCGGGAATTTTTAGAAGGCAGAGTTTTCAAGGTGCATGTGGGTTCTGCCTTGTAGGACACCTTTATCCAGGAAGACGGTGTGCCTCAGGGTTCTCTCCTGAGCATCATCCTATTAGCTATCGCCATTTACCCTATAATGGCCTGTCGCCCACCGGATATCTTCGGCTCCCTCTTTGCCTTCTATTCCAGTTCTCACGGACCTGTCACTGAGCGGCGTCATCGACGGCGTCTCGATCGTCTGTACTCCTGGAGCACTTACAATGGTTTTAGTTTTTCCACTGACAAACCCGTCGGTATGAATTTCTGGCGGCGCAAATGGTTTCTCCTACCATCTTTACATTTTGGGCATGTTGCCCTTCCGTTAGTTGAAACTACGAAATTCATGATGCTCATGCTCGCTAGGAAACTCTTGGTCCTCTCATGTGTCTTACTTGGCAGCCAGTCTTACGCGGTTCCTCAATGTCCTACATGTCCTCAATGGTACCTCCTGGCATGCTGATCGAACCTCCGTTTGTAGCGATCCATTTTCCATCCGAAACTCGACTGTGGGTGCTTTGTTTATGCATCTGCACGTCCAGCCTCTTACGCCATCTCAACACATCCTCCATTATGTTATCCATTTGCCCACTGGCGCCTTTTACACTACCCCAAGTGAGAGCCTGTATGCTGAAGCGGCTGAACTACCACTGTCCTACCGTCATGACTTTCTCCTCAGGCATGCTGTTAGCCTGCCATGCGTGGCCACCCATGCTATGCCTCCTTGTTCGATGCTTACTTCGATCGCCAGTACGGGGCACATCCCTCTTCCCTGTTACCTCCTGGAGTCCGTTTCCGGCGCTTGCTTCGGCAGCTTAATTTCAAACTACCTGCAACTTCCCCAGTGGGTGTGAATGCTTCGCCAATTTCGCTTCGTGAAGTGGCCCTTGTTAACCTCGGCCTTCATTGACTTCGTAAGGACACTGCTCCAGCCTTACTCTGTCGCCTTCAGTTTCGTTAGTTTCGCACAGAATTTCGCGGTAGTACATTTGTGTACACTGATGGCTCTGACTGACTGTAGGGTCAGATGTGCCTTCGTCATTGGCACTCACGTCTTTAGTTGTCGGTTTCCGACACACTGCTCAGTATTTACAGCCGAGCTCTTCGCCTCTTATCAGGCCACAGAGCACATCTGGCGTCACAGACTATTAAATTGTCGTGCTCACACACACTAGGCGCCCTTCAAAGTCTCTGTGCGTTTTACACCGCCCATCCCTTAGTGCAACTTTATCACTCGTGTTGGAGCCACTGTGAATTCTGTGGATTCCTGGTCATGTCGGTCTGCCAGGAAACTAGGCTGCTGACGCTGCTGCCAAGGCTGCAGTCCTCTTACCTCAGCCCACTAGTTTCTATATTCCCTCCAGTGATCACTGTGTTGCTGTCCATCAGGAGGTAGCGTCCCTTCGGCATCGCCATTGGTCCTTCCTTAAAGGAATAAGCTCAAGATTATTAAGCCTCTCCCAGTGGCATGGACGACCTACTCTCGGCTCTGCCGCCTGGAGGAAGTCATTTTAACTCGGTTGCGTATTGGGCACTGTCTTTTTAGCCATCGTCATTTTATAAGTGGCGCTCCCCCACTACTTGTTATACTGCGCCCAAATTTTAACTGTTCGCTTCCTCCCGGCTGAAAGTCCATTTCTTAACCGTTTATGTTCCCACTTGCCGTCTGATTTATCGACCGTTTTAGCAATTGACGCGTGGGCTGTGGACCGCGATTTAGTTTCTGTCCGTGAAAGCGATATGACGAAAGGCATTTAACTTTTAGTTTTGGACCTCTGTTTTGTATGGTGACTTTAGTAGCTCTTTCTCCACGTCCCTGTTTTCCACTGTCTTCTATTATGTCAATTGGGATTGACATTTAGTCATTTTTAACACCTCTGTCTTCGTGTTCTATAGTTTTGACGTGTGCGCATATGACCCCGGTTGTTTTTGCGCCCAAAAACGAGACACTGTACCGCATTCTATGTGAGCATCTCCTCTGACGAGCAGTTTGTCACTGTGAATGGCCACTGCTAGACTGGCTGAGAGGCAGCTGGACTGTCCAGTTTGAGATGGCTGCCTGACCTGATGTGCTAGACTTCGACAGTCACTGCGCTGTCACTGTTAGGGCCTCAGCTACACCTGCTTCTGTCCCAACGCCTGCTCCCATTCCAGCTCTACACACGCCTACTGTCGCCCCCCCCCCCCCCCAGTGCACCTGTACAGTTTTTTCACCTTTTCTGCTACTCTCCCCAACCCTTCCCCCTTTCCCCATCCAACCGTCCTGTCACAACACTGCAACACTATATGTGCTTCCTCCCATAGGCAGCACTGCAGCATTCTACACCACCCTTTCCTCATACTGCCCTCCATCCCCATGACACATTTCGTGTGTACAGCCACATCAGCTGAGATAGCTGTTCTCCACGTTTAGGCCTTACTGCCCTCCCATGTGTGTGCACGGTTTTTCTTTTTCGTCATTTTATGGAGGATTAAGTTCTGTGTTCTTACATTGCCCTTGGTTGATGCTCAACATCTCTTCCATGTGGTGAGTTGTAATCTATCCTATCTCATATTGTTGCCCCATCCGGGATTTTCTAAGGTGTAAATTACACATTTTGACATTCTCAGCATCCTTGCAGCAACACACCCTAACAGAATCTCAAAATATGTAACAAAGTAAATAATATTGTTTGATTGGAGAGTAATTCTGCTTCACCTACACTGTCCACATATTCTCGTAACTGTTGTTGCATGCGCTATTTGACTAGTGCTGCTCGATTATTCTCATCTCACAGCACGATGGTGGAATGTGGTGTATCACAGGTAATGGGATCTTGGCTTGGCCACGCACGTTGTGAGGATGGTGGAAACCTCTATAAATAGCGGCTCAGTCTTGAGGTGTGCCAAAGAGATGCGCGGCTGTGGAGATGGAATAGTCGTTAGCGGGCAACCTCTGAGGGACCTGCTCTGCCTCAGTTGTATAAAGTCTACCTAGGCACACAGGGCTCTATGCAGAGACTTTTATTTAACTAGTTCT